>NW_009702850.1:21844-102772 GCF_000703405.1 Apaloderma vittatum
ATGAGTGTGAGGGAGAAGAAAGTGAAAGCATTTCATTAAAACTCAAAAATGCAATATTGAGAAAAATATTCCCAGTTACTAGGCTGCTAATTTCATCACTGTCACTTCTTCGGCCTTCCTGTGTTTCTGGATGCTTTTCAGCAAGTCTGGAGGAGTTTCCTTGCTATTCTTTTTGGCAGTGATCTTTTGATGTGGAGGGGTGGGTTGGCTTCCTGATTTATGTGAGGAAGACAGAAACATAAACAAGACTTTATCCATATGGCGCTTCAGGAGCCCTGTACCTTCTGGGAATGGGCAACCACGTGCTCCTGTTGTAGGCGAAGAGGATTAATCTCTAAATATGGAAGATTAATTTATTTTTTAGACATAGTTTAAAATAAACTCCAACTTCAGTAATAAGGAGGAAAGCAGAAAAAGAGTAAGAGAAGTTTCTATCTGCTTGTTATTAATACATGCTTGTATTAACAGGCCCCTTAAGGTGAAATAATGAGCAGCCTCAGATTGTATGAGCCATTTGGGAAAGTCATGGAAAAAAATTGAATAGAGTTCTAGTTTCACCTTCACAGAAACTATGACATATGTAGGGGTGGCTATAAACTACTTTTAAAATGCTCTTGTTAATCTTGCCCAGCATAATGTAGAGTAGCTTTAGGACCATTGCAATTCATCCCTTCTTTCTAGCAAAACTCAGCCACATTCAAAGTGCCACAAAGTCACTTAAAAAACCCTTCAGATAAACAAAAATGATTGAACACAACACAGATTTCCATTTAAATTGTTGCCCTTCAAAACACTGCGAGCAAAAAAAAAATGGAGAAAGCAGGACTAATATTTCCAGTTATATCTGTTTGTATGGTCAAAAAGAGCCATTATCACATAATGGCTGTGAATCTCCCACTGCCATAGGACTTATAAATAGAGGCATTTTTGGATGGATATTTTATTTCACAGCATCAAACACACCATATCCTGGTGTTCTTGACCAAGCATTTGACGGACATTTAGAAAAAATGCTCCTATAAAATTTGTGGCTTGAAGGAAAAGCTTTACCACAGGGAAGAAACATGCTTCAGAGAAAGCTGAACTGAGACTGAAACTCACCAGTGGTCTGATCTGGGGAGTTGTAAACAGCATCTTGTTTTACCATGTATTTGTCTTTCAGAACATACGGTACAGGAAACAGGAACTGAATATATCCATACATTCCATGATTGGAAGACATCCTATGTCAGAAACATCCCTGCTCTCTTTACCATTGATAACTCTGAAAGTGAGGTAATGATAACCAGATACAGTACTGGGTAAACCACAGAATAAAATCAAATAGTTTGTATTTCAGCATTATTTTCTTATTAATAAGAGAAAATTTGAAAGACTTGAATTAAGAACTAATTATGACTCTTAGGAGATTCATGAAAAAGTAATTTATCAATGTAGGTAGAATCATGGAATCATAGAATGGCCTAGGCTGGAAGAGACCTTAGAGATCATCTAGCCCAACCTCCCTGTTTTGGGCAGGGACACCTCTCAACTAGATCAGGCAACACATGAGGACGGAAGGGGGATCGAACCCATGACCTTGGTGTTATCAGCACCATGCTCTAACCGTAGATCGTAAATATTTTAAAGTGGTGACATTTTTATTTGCTTAAAATTAAGTACATACTTAACAGTTTTATTAATGCAAGTCTTAATATTGACTTAATATTAATTTAAATAGCAAAATATTACAATGCTTGCTGAATATCAACACCAAATTACAAGTATGGAAAATAAAAACCTCACTCCTAAAGGATGGGAAAGCCCCACTCTTTTTCTTTTTCCACTGTGTAATTCCTGGTTTCTTAATAAAAGTGAAAGAATATTTTGCAGGATTTGAAGCACTACATTGTGGTTATTGCTAGTAATTCTATACTATCTAAGAACATAAAATGTTCGAATCAGAAAAGGCCAACAATTTGTGTCAACAAGACAGAGTAAGTAGAGGAGTCATTAATGGTCTTAAAGAAAATAGTCTTAGGAAGCTCATTTAACATCTCTGTCTAAGAATCACAGTGCAAATACAGACCTATTCAGTGACTAAGTAAGTTTTCTTTATGAAAGTAAGTTTCATTTATGAAAGTAAGTTTCATTTATGAAAATGCTGTTCAGGACATAAGGGAAGTTATTGTAGGTAATTGCAAGAATCAGCAGTACTGCTACGTCACCACACTTTCTTAGTAGAAAATGTCATTAATCATCACTGCATTCCTAAACATCAAATAACAGAATATTATGTAGTGTCTTCCACTGCAGCATTATACTGAATAGTATTTAATTTCAAGTGAGAATAAGGAAAGGGTTGTTTGCATAATGACATACAGTGAGTTTTTTCTTTCGTAGGAAACCATGCAGAGCAGCTTCCACCTTTCATGGTTGGTTTGGAGCATGAAGGCAGATTATCCAACTCTTGTGCTGCTATTTGCAATATACTAACAAGCCTTGACATATTTAACATACATCCCTTGTTATGCTGTCCAGCTCCTATCTGTTTCCAGGACACTGAAGGGAGGCGGGAGATAGGTATTTAATCCATGTGCATTCCAGAGCATGGAGAAGCATGAAATATATCCCCAAATAAGGATATTTATGTTATAATGAATAAAATGAATAGGTACCAAAGGCAGAAATAGGGAGTATTTTTCTACCTCATTTGCACAGTTTCAGTCCAAAATGCTGCAGTGTAAGGAGATTATCTCTCTGCCCGTTGCTTAGCAGAGGCAGGGAGCAGAATGAAGTGCTAGTTTAGGCTGAAGTCCCTGGTAGGACTCTTGAACTGACTGAACCTGATGGAGAAGGCTGCAAAGTTTGGAAAGAGTCGCGTTTGGCAGATGATGTAATAGCCGTATTGAAAGCTTCAAAAATCCATGCAAGCTGTAATGCACTGAGAGGATACTTTCTGACTTTCACAGAAACACTGTTAGAGGCTATCCAAACAGCTGACAAAGCAGCGAACTTTGTCTCTCCTGACCTAGTGAAAATGTCAATAAGAGCTGTTATCTGAACTGTATTTTGAATATCCCATTGGAACTTGATTCCTGTCAAGGGTTAAAGCACAAAGCAGCAGAACAAAATCTCCTAACGGTTTTTATGGTTTTCTGTGTCTTGTTCACATGACTTGGAAAAAGGGATGATCTGATCTTGGAAATGGAAAATACTGTTCCCGTAAAGATGCCTCATCTACCTTCTCTGTATGTCTATTTTAGATATTCATTTTCATGATCACGTTAATTCTAGTTGATGCTGATGTTGATATAAGTTGATGTCAAACTATCAACATCTGTAATAAAATAACTATGATACAATAGAGTTTTATATAAGCCCATATATATATTAATATTATAACAACATTGGAGGTGGCTTAAAAATTAGAATTAATCCTATATACTGACTCCAAATATTCTATCAGTAATAAAAAATTATATACATACACACACCTATACATGTTTTACTACAAATAATGTGCAAGTTTTGTTTATGCATATCTTGAAATACATTCTGCTTTAGACCTATACCAAGAAACATGTATCTATAACAA
Organism: Apaloderma vittatum; assembly: GCF_000703405.1. Lineage (NCBI taxonomy): Eukaryota > Metazoa > Chordata > Aves > Trogoniformes > Trogonidae > Apaloderma > Apaloderma vittatum. The sequence goes on from NW_009702850.1 coordinate 25,422, forward strand.
TATGGGGCGTTTTAAATTTTTAATCAACAAATAAGTGTCAAAAGGAGCACTTAGAGAGCTTTTGAATGTATAGGTGATTACTGATTTTTGTGCACATTTTGTATACATTAAAATTACAATGATCTTTGTTTGCATGGACATTTACTGCTGATAAAATAAGTATATTCTGCTTTACCTGTTTTAGTCAATGCACTATCTGAACAACCACAAGAGAGCAATAGCAAGTGAGAAGACAACATTGCACATGGCTCTCAAATAGACCAAAGAGTTTGGAATCATGTCTGTAGATTGCTTACTGTTATTGATAGGGATATGGTTAATTTAAAATAAAGTGTTCCAAAGTAAAATTCCATTACCAAAAATTTGCTGGTTTTCAAATACTTGAAAAGACTGCCAATAGTCTGCAGAAATTGTTGTGAGGTACAGCAGCTTCCAATGAAAACCTAATCTTTCTTTTGCTTAGAGGGTTTTCTCATATTTCTGACACTCCTTATACTTTATATCTGCCTTGATTAATTAAGGCAGCTCAGCACTGAGGCTGCTTGCATTTTTAAACGGAGACACGTATTCAAATACCTTGCTGAACTGTAGCCCGGGTTTTAACATGTGTGCTCATAAACGAATGTTAAATTAGTATGAATTGTTAACAGAACTGGTAATGTCCATATATCAAATGTTCTATATATAAAATAATAAACAGGAAACAGTAATAAAAAAACAGCTGTGATGGCAAATGGGTTTCCACACAGCTTTAGATCCCACAGGGCATGGAAAACTGGAGTGGTTAAGCCATATGTTACAAATAAGCACACAATCATAGCAGTCATTCCACAGGTACTTTTGACTTCCTTATTTCTCAAAAACATGACTTATTCCTGAATTCTCATACACAAACTTATAACTAACTTATTTACAGGGTAATGAAGCACAGTTTTAGGCAGTGAAATCACTGAAGCAACAGTGAAAAACTGAGAATTTCTTGGCTCAAAGGTCAAGCTACCAAAAAAAATGAAAAAAGTCATTCTGACACTAACTATACTGGAAAGAAAGGTTCTTTTGAAATTCCTCTTACATTTGAGCCACACCATGCTTTTGGGGTTGAATCTACAAATCCTAACTGATCTAAGCCAGCTCCTGAGCCAAATTCCTTGAAAGATAAGAGTCTTTGTGCTTAAAATTATATTCTTTATTCCATATTTTAAGACTTAATTAAGTGGCATTATTTTCAAAGTTATTAAAAGAAGGAAGGAATTAAATAAAAATGTCAGTTGGGCAAGCACACTGAAAATTATTGCACACCTGAAAAGATATTTGAGGTCCTAAGTTTGAAAATGTGGGCTATTTTAAATCTAGATTTTTCCAGTTTAGGTGGAACACATTTTGTTTAGTCTATACAGACTCAATTATGAACAAAAAAATGCCCCCCCAAAAAAACAAATTAAACTGTTCTCTGCTGTGCAAAGGCAAGATACAAATACCATAAGTATGGCTTTATCTACCGACATCAAAGAAATTACATTTGCGTAGGTTAGAAAATGCAGAGTACTACTTGTGCTTGTACAGGAGTTCAGTACATGTCATTAGTTTTACAAGTTAACTCATATGAATATGGATACTTTTCTTAGAAATGGAAAAGGCAGGAGGAATTGACCCAAACAACTAACAACAAGGTAATAGCCAATTGTGTGATTTATTGTTCAAAACCAGAAATACTGCTTCTGCTGGTCTGTTTCTATCATCAGAAATGTAGCTTGATAAAAAGGCAACAGAAGATTTATCTCTTTATCTTATTCATTGCACACATATTTTTGTTAATGATCTTCAATTCTTGGTCCCTTAAGTATGACTAATTTTGAAAAGAATATGATACAATGTTTTTCTACAAGTAACTTCTTCTTAAACAATAAACAGCTAATTATAAGTTAGATATCTTTTTCATCGAAAGGAATAGTCAATAAAATTGAGTCTATGCTTTCATGAGGGAAGAATAGTACGGAAAATACTGTTAATGACTCAGAAACTATCTTGATAATAAGGTTTTGAATAGAATAGAATAGAATAGAATAGAATAGAATAGAATAGAATATATCTGTTGGAAGGGCCCTACAATGATCATCTTGTCCAACTGCCTGACCAGTTCAGGACTGACCAAAAGTTAAAGAGTGTCCTTAAGGACATTGTTCAAAAGTCTCTAAAACACTGACAGGCTTGGAGCATTGACTGCTTTTCTAGGAGGCCTGTTCCAGTGTTTGACCACCCTCTTGATAAAGAAATGTTTCCTAATATCCAGTTTGAACCTCCCGTGGCACAGCTGTGAAACATTCCCACGCGCCCTGTCACTGGGTCTGAGGGAGAAGAGCTCAGCACCTCTCTCTCCATTTCCTGTCCTCTGGAAGCTGCGGCGTGCCATAAGGTCACCCCTCAGCCTCCTTTTCTCCAAACTAGACAAGCCTGATGTCCTCAGTTCCTCCTCATGGGATGTGGCTTCCAGCACTTTCATCAGCTTTGTTGCCGTCCTCTGGACACGTTCAAGGACCTTCACGTCCTTCTTAAGCTGTAGGGCCCAGAACTGCACACATTGCTCCAGGTGTGGCTGCATCATTGCTAAACACAGTGGATTGATCACCTCTTTTGATGGCCTGGTCAGGCTGTGTTTGATAGCATAACTCTCCTGCAGTACAGCCCCTGTCCTACAGAGTTCATGATTAGGCAAGATCTGAAAACACTTCAAAAACTGCATTAACTTCCCTTTATCATGTGGGTCCTTTTAACCATGTACATATGTTTAAAATTTTCATGAATAGCATGTTTAAAAGTTTTTCTGATGTGGGGCCTCTATGAATAATGCATTTTTCAGCCAAATCTTTTACTCCTTCTCTGTTGCCATTTGACCTCTCAAAACTTTATAAGAAAGAGTTGTAGCTCCACTTTCTAATCAAAGAGATAAATTTGAGTTACAGCAGAGAGGACAGGTTATTTTCTTGCACACTTCTTGTATATCACCATCTCTTTTCTAGATCACAGTGTCATATGTTTCTGGATGCTTAGGATTCACAGCGTAGTTCTGCTACCCTTGTGTTTTTCATAAAAATCATGAGGATGTCCTTTCTGCTGATAATACACCTTTGTTTCACAAAAAATTGCAATAATTCTACTGAATCCTTCTCAAAAAAAAAAGATTAGATGAAAGTATTCAGATTTTTGTTCTGAGTCATGATATCTAATCTGAAGTCAATTAACCTTAAGAGTGAATTATTTTGTACTCTATTCAACAAGAAGTAACATGCTTTAAATGGAATACCTTAGTAATTTAAACTATTCTCCTTTGTTTTACAAAGTGTAACTGGAAAGGCAACAAAGAATTTTATTTCCCACAAAATATTTTAAAAATGATGAAAATCAGAACTTTGCATCAAAGCACTTCCTTAGCCTCAACTTGAAGCCTAATCAGCTGGTATAAAGTATGCTTGTGTTGGCTGAATATATTGTGTATTAAGGAGGCACAAATGTGCTTACAAATGTAGGAAGAGGTGGAAATACCACTGAGTACCAGTGCCTTTGTGGGAAAGTGAGAAGCTGTGAAGTGATATACAAGTTCAAAGCTTAATTGTGTAATTAGTAACTGAAAGGTCAAAGTCAGCTAAGCACTGAGATAAACCTTAAAATACTGACTAATAAGAAAAAGGAGCACAAATTTCAGGAACAAAAAAGCATTCAGGTATTTTTTACCCTTTAAAAGCACGAGTTTTCTGAGAATAGATGTCATGGTTACATGGGCCTGGATCCAAACAGCAAAGTGGGGAGCTCTCTTCTAGCCTACTTCCAGTGCTTACTTCTCCACGTGGTAACACCCTTGGAGGTTAGAGCTGTTTTTAGTACAGCTGGGTTTAAGTTTGATCTGCGACCGTGTGTTCGCTGCCTCTAGACTTTGGTACAGAAAACAGGTTTGTGGACTTGGTCAGTTCAGGCAATGCGGACACCATCTTGCTTGCATGCCACTGAACAGATCTCCATAACTTGAAATAGTGTGGACGTGTCACCTCTCCTGTCATATGCATTGAGCTACACACCATAGATAGCAACAGTCAAGTTGCTCTTGAGTCTGTTTCTAAGACATAAATTTCATTGTTGGCCTTCACCTCATGATTTTGCTGAATGTGTCCTGGCTTGGTTTAGTACAGTCAGGATGTAAGACAGAGCAGGAACAGATATCTGAGGACAATGAAAATCCAGGAATGAATATCAGGACTTTGAGAGGGTGAGAAAATCCTCTGCCTATTTTGACCTTTGACATTTTTGGAAGCATTAAGGAGCAATGTTTGATCTACAGGAACGGTAGCCTCTTCTTTTCTACTCCTGACTGATGCATGGGAAGGGGACAGAGATGGCAAGTATTTACTGTCTTTAATATAGTTATGAACAGTGTTATACTGGCAGAAATGAATTCGTGTACTTTAGCTTCATTCTGTGCCAGAACAGGCTAAGTTCAGTCCCTGCACAATGCGAGTTAGGGAGATGGCTAGCATAGACACAGCCCAGTAAGCCTAGTTTACGAGAATCCGTTGCTGACAGTTTTTGCCAGCACTGGCTGAGTTTCCTCACAGGCCTAATACCAGAGTTCAGGATTTACATTTTGCATATATTATTGCTGATACTGTTTTCCAGACCACTGCACATGCTAGCCAGCTTAAAAATGAAATACAACCCCTGCCCTGGCAAGGGCAATGTTATCCGTGAAAGTCGCTCAGATACTAACTTCATTTATGTGACTTCCTGGGGCTTGTGGGCGTTAGATTTGGGTTTCGGTTGCTTAATTCCACATTGGGGCTGCAAGGCTAAATGTGCAGAAAAGGTTAGAGTTTAAACAGTGCCCCATGTGTATTTGCCAGTCCTACAAAGCACAAGGTAACATGGTTAAGGCAGGCACTTTTGACTTCCTGATGATTTTTCAGTCTGGGACATCAGAATTAAAACAACAAAAAAAAGATTTTAAAAAGTAAATAAGATGTCTTTTTGTCTGTTGCAGACATCATTACATCTAAATGGAAATACAAGGGAAATTTTTTTGTGCTAGATGCTTAATATTATTAAAAGTAAAATAAAGTCATTTTTAAAATAGCGAAACTGATGATTGAACTTTTACTTTCAAAAAGATTTACTGCACATTTTTATTAGACATTTGTCTTCTTTTAGCTGGAAGCTTTTAAGAATAGTCTAGTTTAAAGAAAAGTGTATACATTTGGATTATCATGTAATCCCTCCTCTTGCTGAATAATGGTTGCTCTGTCAATAACCTTTCATTTGGAAGCAACCTTCTCACCTCACAGGGCTGTAGTGTAACATGAAAAAAGAGATCAGAGGGAAAATAAATCCCTCTAACTTTAACTTGGTAGGGAAATAACAGTATTTTAATAGCTAAGTAATTAACCTCACCTGATCACTTCAGCAGAAAAATTGTTTCTGAGGTGCTTCTCTCAGCCTCCCAAACTCCAGTGAAACTTAGCCCCTTCTCCCCCTTCACACACCCCGAGCTGTCTCCCAGCTCTCCAGCAGGCAATGCTGCTCAGCACACCCTGAAGCATCCTGCCAAGGGTATCTGGACAAGAACAGTGTAAGAGGAATCTACTGCAGGAGTACCATGGGGCCCTGGTGGGGCTCAGCTCATTCTTTACTCTGAAATACATCATTTTAAGGACATCTTTTTGTTTTCTACAGTATGAAGGAAAATTAACACAGCTGCAAGTAAGTGATGGTTTTGCTCAGCGCTATGTCACATTTACTAGTCAGGGTTTCTCAGTTGCTACCCATATTTTTTATTTCCCCTGCACTATAAAGCACAGAGGTAGGGCGACATAGTGGTGGTGGCCCTCACCTTTACACATCCTATACAAATTCAGCAAATTTTGAGGTTTTCTGACCCTCTAAGCATTTGAGAATTGTTATTGACTTCTGCTGAATTTGCATTTCACTTAAAAGTTGAGTCTGGAGATTACCCTTGAAGAAAATCTTCTAAATGTAAGGAAAATGTTTTCTGTACAGAGCTACCCCCCATGTAGCTCATATGAGACAGAAATGCTACCTCCAAATCATGATTTTAATGGAATATACCAGTGTCTTTAACAGAATCATACAATTATTTCACTTCACAAAAGGCAATGCAAAAGAACTCAGCAAGCCTAGGTTTGTTTTCTGGGTTGGGTTCTGCATTTGAAATTCTAATTTTAGACGTTAATTGTTTACTTACATTTATTTATGTTAATGTTCAATCGTGATATTCATTGAAAATTTACTGAACAGGAGGTCAGTTACTCAGTGGACTGAACAAAGATTTGTTTGAGAAGTTTCATACCATTCCTGTAAGTAGTCTGAGACAACACAAAGTCAGAAAATTAAAATATTAATACTAAACTTAATTCAATCAGGCATTCCAACTGAACAAAACATGGATTAAGTGTTTAGGACCTTCATTAATGACCAGAGAGTTACTGCTGGGTTGAGCCAAGGGCCCTGTGATATGCAGTCAGTCAGCCCAATCACTGCCACATGTGGGAAAGGGAACAATAAACTGAACAGGGCTAAACAGAACCGCTATAGTGTTGCTGTGGATTTTCCTTAAGATCTTCAGTAGTTCATCTTGAGAGTAATTGCCCTGTGTCATACAATGCAGAAGGATCAACCTAATAGCTGCCTTCAAACATATCTGGCAGCCAGGTGTTCAAGCCAGTTGCCAAGTTGCCGATAGCAGTCAGATTTTTTGAGGCAATCATGCAGCTCAACACCAGTACTGCAGCAATGTAGTCACTTAGTTTTATACTGCTGTAAGCTCCTAGTATGCAAAATTCTGTCCATGAAAATCTTTCTACTGGTCTAAGGATTTGTACATAGTGGGCAAACCCATGATTTCCCTTCTGACAACAAACGCCCCCTCTGCTTTTAGTCTTTCCACTTACTTACAAACTTTGAGGGCTAGAGAAGTCGTCTGTTGCAAAATAAATACATGCATATATGGAAATATTGCTATATTAAAAATGAAGATTAAAATCTTCTTTAATATCTGTGGCACATGATATGTGCAACTTTTCTCACTATAAGAAATTTGCCGTAAAGCGGTGTTATTCCATGTACGCCCAAAGGCAATTTCCCCACAAAGCCCGATTTCTGTGATTAAAAGGTTATCACAGCACATGGTTTAGATTTAAGAGAGTCAAACTGCCTAAAGATTTTTTAAGAACAGCAAGCAAGGGCAAACCTTGAGCTATTTATGTCAGCTCTACCTTGCTACTCCCCATGATAACTTCATCTGAGTTCCTCAGGGAAACGTATTGTGGTTGCTGTCAACATAAACATGTATAGATTACTTTGTTTTCACCACATTCCAGCAGTTCTCAGCTTTTCCCATGACCCTGTTTCCACTTGCACTTCCAAGATCATGACCTCCACTTTGGAAAAAACATTTGGTCAAGATATAAACTGCCAGCCAATGCACTACCCAAACAAATGAGCTATGTGTTGAGCAAAACCACATGACCAGGAAGAAGGGATCTGAAATAACAGTCATAGCTCCAAAACCTTTCCCTAAGGGCAAATGACCTGTGAATAATCCAAGCTCCGTTCTGTGAGCCATTATGGGCTGGTATCCCTTATGTGACCTCCCCAAATCTACTCTACTACTTAATGATGATGAACTCAAAAATCAATTTTCTGCAGCAAAAGTTATCTCAAACATTGGCTGTGAAAGTTAGCCAATGTCCTTCATCTCATATCTTCAGGTAAGATATTGATCAAGATTACTGGTTTTAATTACATTTAGCTTATGAGGTAACATTATTTCCTTAACAAATACTTTTTATCATGTCCATCGCTACTCTGAACACCTTAAATGAAGCTGCTATAACATGGGCACTTTTATTTTTCAGTGCAATAAATCTTCCCTATATTTACAAAGTCTAGAAATGAACTTTTGGGTTATGATTTCAAAATCACCAATGACAAGTTTTCAAAATTCTAGCTGAACCATTCAAACCCAGAAGAGAATAGGGAGCAGAGTAACAGATCTTTATTTCCCAGTATGGCTCAGAAATTTTCTCCGAGAAGACCCAAGCGTTCCTCCCTAGTTATCCTCATTAAAACTGGACTGGTTCCATTCATGCCAGCACAACAGAAATCAAAACCTATCTTGAAGCCTTAATCTTCATATTTCAGCTGCTCATAGCAGAAGACACCCTTGGAAGTTAGTGCTCTTAATATATGGTCTGAGATGAAGCAATTCTAGTCTCAAAGAAATAAAATACAAGAAAATGGCTGCTCTGACCTGAAGTCAATGCTGAAAAATTAAATAGAGTATTGGGTTGCTGCTGTTATAACCACAGTCCACAGGCGTGGTAACTGTGATTGTCAGAGATGGTCATTCGCATACATCTACCAGAATGCACCATTGATGCGTGACCAGGAGACTTTCTGGACAGCAGAGTTACTGCAAACGCATAATACATCAGGCCTCACAGTCCCTTCGTTGCGCCTTATATGTGGATGTTGACCCCAGTGGTAAGGAGACCTTCATTCTACAGCAGGAAGGCAAAACGGAACTAGTGTTTTGATACAAGCCGGAAAAAAACATCTACTAGAGCAGTTGACCCTCATTCCCTAAAAGTATTGATACTATGTCTGATTTTGAGATTGACAATGTCTCAATGAAACAGCTGCTTCTGCTCTACTCTTCCGCACAAACTATGTGACCTGGTGGGTACATCTACAGAAAATTCAGCACTAGTAGGCAAAAAAGACCGTTTCTAGACAATAAAGGTACTCAGTTGTTTGTAGCTGTCCTAGCCTGAACTGAAAGGGGTGCATAAATTAGGAGCACTGAACCTCCCTGGTCTCACTGCAGAAAGGATGCACAGTCTGTCTGAGCAGGCATCTGGCAGTATGGTCACGTTTTACAAGTAATCATGGAAATCATTGTTTTCAGCAACTATTTGATCCTGTGAGTAGCAGCAAAGTTTGGTTTTTTGAAATCAAAATAGCTCAGTCTCCACTCATTAGAAATAGGAGTGGAGGGAAACTGCCAATGAACTTGAAGAAAAAGTTCCTTGGAAGTCGTGAGCTATTGACACCAGCAGCCACAACAAAACACACAAAATAAGCTCCACAGGCTAGAGATGGTAACCTGCATCTGAAGGCTCTTCAGTCATCTGAGACTTTTTCTCACACCAGCTGCGGCTACCAGCTAAGGCAGAGAAAAACAATGACAATATCTCTGAAGTCAATTCAGTCAATATTTCCCTTGAATTTTATCCCTGGAGTAGTTTCCAGGTAGAACAAGCTTTTTAAGTGTCTTGTTGCTAGGCCTGGAGACCTCAGTGCAGTCTGGCACTGATGTTGGTTGACCAGATCTGAGCTCAACAAGACTCTCTGATATTAAAAGGATGGTCTTGGTTTAAAAGGACACAAGAGTGACAAGAATTAGGATCTCTTACTTTGTCCAGAGGAGAATTCCCCTCTATACCACACAGCAAAGATCTCTTGGGAAATATTTCTAGCTCTCCAGATGAATTTATGGACTCCTAAACAGGAGCCTCTGTCAGAGTTCAGGCTATCAATGCTCGCTGATGATGACAGACTGAAGGTAGTTGGACTCCGGTATCAGTGGTCGAATGGGTGGACTGTTCAGCTGAATGCACCAGAACCTTGCCTTCATCCCACCTCATCTTCTAGAGACCCCTGAAGATGAGCGGAATCCAAAAGATGGAAGAGAGGCACGTCTGTTTTCCATGGGGAGGGAATGTGAGCCAGGAGTCCGCCAGGACAGGAAAGGCACTGAGCACTTGGTTTTCTGTCCCTGCCCTGGTGCCCTCTGAAGAGTCTCAATCTTAGGATTTGTAACTTGTTTTCACCCCATTTTCCTGCTGTACTGCTGGTGTTGCACCAAGACCATTTCTGGTCCTGATGGTACAAAAACAGAAAAGTCAAATGTCCTCTCATACCTTATTTCTAATAGTGCATGCAATTCACAGTGATCCAAATCTATATTAACTTTCTGATTGTTTGTGTTTTAACTTTAGACTCAAGTTAAATTTCCTGCCTTTCCAGTATTTTCTAACAGAAAAAATTCTTCCTCATTTTAGTCTGCTTGCTGCCTGCTCTTCTACCTTTGATGTTATGTTACTCACAGTGACTGCATCTCATTAATAAGTGACAATGTGACAGCTAAAATACTTTGTTATGTATTACATGTATAAAATAAAAATATAAAGGCTTCTGCAAACTACTGGCAAGCATTAAAAGGAAAAAATAGAAAAAGTAGTGTAAAAAATTTTTAATTATTAACTACTGATGGTGTATATAGTTCTTCTTAGCTGGATGAACTAGCATTGAAAAAATCTAGATAATGTCAATACATTGTATATTTTATTTGAAAACAATCAGCAAACAAACTGAATGGAATATATCATAGACCTTTGCACAAACTGGCAAAGTGTAAAACCACAAAAGTTGAATATTTTTCATGTTATACATTTATTTATGTCTCCTTTCAACTGTTTTTCTCCTAAACTTCCTGAAAAGTCAGTAAAATATCCTCTAAAGTCAACTAGAATCTTTTTTTATTATGTTTCTTCACATGCCTCTTTCTATAAATAACAGAAATATTATTCGTACAGTTGAAAAGTTTTTGAAGCTCAGAAATATCATATATTAACATCTTTAACATATATGTAACTATTGAGCTCAGAAGCCAGGAATAGAGAGGCCATCTTCATATAATACAAACTGAAAAATATTCTTCTATGACTCTCAGTGATTTTCAACAGAAGTACTTATTTGAGTGCTCGGCTGAACATGTTTCACCTTCAGAAATTGTACCTAGACTTAAAATCTAGCCATTTTTAAGGTGTTAAGGTCAGTCAAACAAAAATGGAGGCCTCGGCAGGCACAGCTGCTTCTGAAGATCTTAATCAAGAGCTTCTGCTTACATCTGACTGTACACAAAGCTCTGTCACCAGCTGTGACCTTTGGACACAGGTTTCAGTACCCATCAACATCATATAGGGATGTTGCGCAAGGGGAGAAAACTAAGGATGACATAAGTAAGAAATATAGCTTAACAAAGTGGTAGAAGAGTAACTCAGGTTTTCCTATTTCCTTGGCAATAGCCGTAAGCTGTAATGTTAACTACTTGGACATCTGTATCCTTAGACCAATTTATTCCTTTGGTAACCGGTGTAAACAGTGGTGTGCTGCTAGGAACCAGAATATATCACTATGCAACAAAGGCAATTGAATGCAAGGAAAGAACTCAATCTACTATTAAATTTAATAATCTTGATTTTAATGCCTGAGAGAGTTAATTTTTTTTTCTTTCTTTCTTTACACGAAACTGAGAAAGCCATTTTTAAGGTCAGGAATTTCCTGAGCTTTGCCCACTGTGGGTGTTTTGAGGTCTATTATATGCACGCTTTCCCAGTGCTCCTGACGGGATTATTTTATATCGTTATCAATCTCAAACATGGCACCTTATAAAGGTTAAATCTTGCTTGAGGCTGGAGCACACTGGCCACAGTGACACGGAACCCACACCCCACATGTCATTTCACCCTCAGAGGATATGAAGGAAGGAAGGGAAGGAAGGTGCCAAACAGCCTACTTGAATCTGTTTCAGTTAGGGTAAGACTGCTTGCCAGCCGTGCCTAACTGAAAAAGGCAAAGCATTAGAAGCACCTCTCGTATGTAAGCCTGAGCTACTTTCTATTTAATTGCTGTAGCAAGTGAATAAAGCTAAATACCAAATGAATTTATTATTATTATTATTTTTTATTTTTCTACAAGGTAAGGAAGAGAGAAAAGGACAGTAATATAAATATCCAGATGTCTAAGAGTTCTCTTATTTCATGCTGAGAAAGTAACTACTTACATCACAAATGTCTTTGCGGTGCTCTGTGTAGTTGCATGAATCATGTGCTCTGGTCCTGAAGTAGTATTCACATGAGAAATGTGGGGATGGTATAGATTAACTGTTACATAGGTTGACCTGGTTCCCAGACACACAGCTTCCAAAAGGGACCTCTGATTCATAAAGGAAAAGCTATGAACTGTTGGGATGCTGGAAAAAAACAATTGACTGTGGTACTATGATTTCTTGTTCATACCAGCAGCACAGAAATGTCCCCCAGATGTCAAGGGAGTGGGCAATTCTGGGTTAAAAAAGTACAACAGGCTTGATTTGCCAGGGAATTGTGTGGCCAGTTTTCAAGATCTGAGTATGCTAAGGAGTCTTGCAAACCTTTTGCCATTTTTCACTGATAAAAAGGTAGACTGGTTTTGACTGGGCAACCATGTTTTCCACTGAGAGGATCAGGTAGGGCAGGAGGAACTTGGAGATTCCACAGCAGTAAAAAAACTGGCGAAAAGCATTAATGGTTTATACATTTGTTGGTTTATTTCTGTTTTACTCACCTGTGTCCTCTGGAGTATATTTTGTGCTATACAGCCTGAAGCATATAGTAGAAGAGGAGCAAAGGCATCAGCTGCAGCACACTGAGAACACATCATTCCTTTGACCTCTGTGAGACAGTGTCATGTCGGTAAATTACCACTAAAAATAAAATAATTATGAGGTCTGAAAACTTCCTGGAAGAAAGGCTTTCCGTCACCGTGAGTATAGGGCTTCTGTTTATTATTCACCTTCTCTGGTTTAAAGAAAAACCATTGTTGCTAGAGAAGAGGATTAATAAAATTCAGTAACCAGCCTATTACTGTTTGTATTCTACTCATAAAAATGACAGAAAGAACAACCCTGGGGGAGAACTGTGATGTGAACTAAGTGGTACATCATTTGTCATAGGTACTGCATGACTGCACACCCCACCCTGCCAGTGTTCACTTCAGTCTGAAGCCACAGTAATTCCTTTGTGGTTGGTGCAGTAACAGGAAGAATAAACTGTTCCCATCACTGAGCCAAGTGCCAAGGTGGCACACATAAGGACTCTTTAACGGTTCAGATCTCACTTTCTAAGCTTAAATACACTGAACTGCGGAATAAAAGAAACATGAAAACAAATAGTAACAGGGGAAAATCCGTAGGCAGGAACTCCTCAAAGCAATTTTAAGGAAAACACATTAAAAACCACCATTAGTTCAGAGATCAGCTGTCCAACAGTTCTTTTTCCCAATCTGTGAAAGTCACTATTTTCCTTGTAAGTGGTATTCATTTCTCATAGCCAATATTTTTATAGTGCCACCTGTTCTGGACCAGCAACTGACATTTATAATCTTACTGAAAACAAGCCTGCCAATACACATGAGAGTTTACTACAGATTTGTTCCTTTTCAGATCCCTCAGGGCAAAGTAATGCTGAGTTTGTTGAAATGTTATTTAAAGTTAGCAAACACTATCTGAAAAACGCAACCTTTTTTAGCCGTATACAGATCTGAGCTCTTATGTACACTTCAGGTCAACTTTAGCAGAAAACAAAGGACATAATCATAGTTCATTTCCAGCTTAAGATTCTTTTACCTTACTAATATGACTTAATAAGATCTCATTTTGACAAGAATTAAGCCCAAGATTTTGTACACTCAGTTTTATAATGTGCTTAGAGTATGTAAATGTGAAAAAATATAAATGCCCTAAATTAATTTGATTTACAGGCTGTCCTTGAAATTATTTGCAGTTTCCTCCTCTTGTTACTGGTTTGATCACTATAGTTGTCCACTTCATTTTTTGAGTCACTGCTGTGAGCTATACACAAACATCTGATCTTATCACGCATGTCTGTAAGTGAAGGCAAATGAATATTTGTAAAGCCAGAGCTATACTGATCAGAATGTCAGCACTGACGTTGTACTCTATTCTACTACTTTAGCTCTTTTTTTTTCTTTTTTCTTACTACCATGCTTTATCTGATAGTAGTGCTAACTAGCAAAACATGCAGCCTGAGAAAACACTCTCCCATGTGAATGTGAAGTAATGTAAATACAATGAGAGAGTAAAACCCATGGTGAGAGTCTAGAAGGAAACAAGCAGAATTCCCTTGTTCTCTTTGAAGATGGACCCACTAACACCACACATCTATAAAACCTTTATTAGTATTCATGTATTTTAGGGAAATTATGCAAAGTGCTAGCGGACTGAGCTTTTAAGTTCTTCTCAGAATGATGTATGTGATCTTCATATTATAATCCGTCGCAATATAGTGATATTCTGCTGAGAGTTTTTAAAAGGACTTGCAAACCACAGAGAATTGAGACACAGTAATAACACAAAACATGACCTGCCGGTGCAGGTTTCTGTGGGGTCCTCTGTATTGCCAAAGACCTGTCATCAGTACACCAGTCCGGAATGGGGACATGTTACTGCTAATAGCTCTGTGGTTCGTGCTGCCATATGTGCTCCAGAAATTATTTTTCCAGAACAGTTAGCGATCAATAGAAACAAAGATGAGTAGAAGCGGGAAAAAGTTTTTTCTGCCTTCACCCACCTTCCTCCTCCACATTGTTCCTGTTTGTCTTGATGTATAGTCATGAGGCTGGCAGGGACAATGGATGAGCTGGCGGATACAACAGGAGATAAGTCCTTGAGAGACCTCACTTCCCAGATCTGCCTCAGGCCTCCTACAATCTCCAGGCAAAGACTTGAGGATATTTCTCACTCATCATTGTGAGCATCCTTGTGTTGTCTTCTTTCCACTCAGGAGAGAGCAAACTGGTAGTTAATAGGCACACAGGAGGGAGGGAGACAGGGACATACTAGTCGATCACTATCATTTACACCATCTTTGAAATATTTATTTTCACAGCATCAATATGTCTTTTCCACTGTCTAGTGGACAAAACTGAGAAAGCTAGTAAATAAGTGCCAGGTGTCCTATAGCTTTTCTGTCTAGAAGGCAAACTTTACTGTCATGCAGCTATTTAAATACTCCCGTAATCCTACTGAAACATACACAAAGATACTTAGAAAAAGGGTCAAAAAGTAGGAATCTAATTATACATGGCATCCTGGTAACGGAATTGATCAGAAAAACATGTGAATCATCTGTACAAGTTCTGCAAAGAGATTGTGTTCTAAGACAGAATTTGAACTCGTTACGGGTAAATTGGTAACAGGAAAAACCCATGAATTGATTATTTTAAGATGTAATATTTGCAGGATCACATACACAGCCCACTTTTTTTTTTCTTGTTGTTTAGTTTTGCCAGAGAATTATTTTCTGCAAAGTGACTTACAATGCAATGTCATTGAGAGCATTTGGGGACTAAACAATTGCCATGTGGCTTACTTGACCAAGCAGGCTAAACCTCACAGTCTGGATTTCAAACATATAAATTTAGGCAAGTCAATATCTTTGGAGCTTTTTTTTTTTTAATTTTTAAATACGTAGAACAACAGAAAAAATATAAATTTACAGTAAAAGAACAAAATTCACCTAGTGAATGTATATGACGTACCCCTGCAACAAAGTTTACTTTGTGTTCTACGTAACCTGGAAGCCTCTTCAGGGACACTACTTTTTAAGCAGGGTTTTTGAAGAACTGGATTGGAATGCTTGGAAAGCAATAACACAAAAAATAATGCAAGCTCTGGCAAGCTATGCAAACTATGGTAAAATGGGAGACTGAAACCTCATGCTGCAGGGCTTAAATTTTACCTACTAGGGAGGCCAGGAAGCAATTTTTTTCTCCTAATAACACTATAATTGAATAAGTAGACAATGGGTCTGTTCCAAAGCCCACTGTTGCTAATGAAGCACTTCGTATTTATTTTCCTGAGCTTTGGCTCAAGCCTGTTGTAGCCAGAAAGCTGCTCATCTTCCTTTCAGATCTCTGTAACTTTGCTGTTGCTGGAAGCAACGATGCAGACTAGGTGTTTGATCAGCAATCAGATTAGAAAAGAAATATGCAAACTATTCTTGCAAATTCAGCCCATGTGACGTTCCCAGCAACTGCAGATGTTCAAAGTAAGAACATACATCTGTGATCTCTAAGCTTCTTGGCTGCTGAAAACAGCTCAGACTCTTCTGGGTTACTCAGAGATGCTTTCCTTTCCATAAAGCTTGGCTTCCTGAGCTTGGCTCTGCCTGGAGAAGAGAGCTCAGATGCTCTTTAAGCTTTTCCTAAGCTTCTTTAATTGAGAAGATGGGCTTGAGGGAAATGGTGAATGCTCTTACTAGAGGTGCCAAAACTAGCTATTGCTCATCATGAAGATTTTCTCAAACCAGTTCTCCTTTCCATCTGCAAATTGTGAGTGCGTGGATTCATCTTGTGAATACAGAGGAGATGACAGAAGAAACTAAAGCTTCCATATTAGTACTTCCTGGTGTGACATACATCTACCTGCTGCTGCTCCTACCGCCACCTTTACTTTTATTACCTATGGCTAACCCTGGCCTGAAATATTGGTATCAACTGGCAAGATAAATACAATTTATGAAATCTACGGCCAGATTTGTGTTGGTTTTTTTCTTTTGTCTCTGCACAGAATGCCCAATAACTAATAAATATTTCCTATCAGATAGGAATCTCTCAGGGGTGACAACACAAACTACTCTAAAATAAGTAATGCTAAATCTTCCCACAGCCTTCTACATTGTTCCAGCAAAGTTACAAGCCAGGGCAATAAGAGGACAGGAAAGCTGATGCAAATCAGTATTCACCAGCAGGTTCAAAAAGAGTGTGAGGGGGAAAGGAGGCAGCAAAGAAGAGTACACTTTGTGAAGGCATCCAACATCCACTTTAAAATATGGCCAGGTGTTGCTGGGCTCAACACTACTGTGCCAGGACAAGTTAGCTGACTTGAACCTGGGAAAGCTGGATGTGACTTGCGGACTTCCTATAGCTGATGGGAAACTATTCACAGAGTCATAAAATTATAGAATTAGTTACAGAATCATAGAATGTATTGGGTTGGGAGGATCCTTTAAAGGTCATTCACTTCAATTAGAGTGCAGATCCCAATGATCTGTTCACTGATGGTAGGAGAAGTCCAAGGAGAGAGCAAGTGTTAATGCTGCCAGCCCAGGTGGGTGCCATGGTGGGGTGTCACCGTTCCCTGAAATGCACCAGCATAGTACGAGAGCTCTGTAGTCCAAAATGTTGTTGATTGAGTTCAAAAGGAGCTGAGTGCATGGAAAAACATTTTGCTAATCCTCTCTCCTAGCCTTTAAGCTCCTTTCAGACTACACAGGTGACATGGGGACACAACCCAACACCTTGATCTCCCCTAGGGCACAAGAGCACTAGCCTGTCTCAGCTTGATTTCTCTTGAGAGGCATAGGTGTAGAGGTACACCTTGCTCTTGGGCCTCTTCTTCCTTGAACACACTCCTCCACCTCATCTACCTGTGAAGGAGTCTCCTCTGAACAGAGAGCTCTTCTCAGTTGTGGGGGGGGGGGTCATTGTTCTGGAATCACTGTGTACACATTCTCATGGTGAGACATTACAATGTCCAACTGTAACCTATATGCAGGTTGCTTTCAAGAAGTCAGATTTCAAAGGAGGAAGTGCAGAAAAGGGGTGAGCATCTGTTCCTTATATCAGTGCAATCAAACTGTTGAATGTCTTTCCCAGACTAAACGAATAATTTTCATTTTAAATTTTCAAATTGACACAAGTCAAATCTAGATGCTATATTGATTAATGATGCCTGTGAAAATGAGTCCTCCTTCAGCTTTTGAATTATACTTTGTCATACTTCTTCATAAGATTTTTTTAGGGAAGCCGAACAGCTCAGCTGTGCTATTACTTTATATCTAGGAAATGCAGAGTAAACTGAAAGTGAGTTACTCCAAAGTTGAGACTCTTAATAAAATATTTCAGCTTATGCAGCTGAGTCGTAGGAATACACATTGGTCATTGTTGCTCTTTGGGGCAAGAAAGCGTTTCTCTCTCACCAGTCCCTTAATTAATTTGGAACATAAGTTATGTGCCAAATGTTCCTTTAAAGTTTTCTGTTAATGCGTAGCCTGCATCACATGTAACGATTTTTTACGTCAAGTGTACTTGGTTCTTAGAAATAACTTAAGAAATGGTCCATTTCACGGAGAGCAGCAAGACAGACTTCTGTGGTTAAAAAGGAATGTTAATAATGTTCTTCTTCTTCTGTGTCAATATTTACTGAAATGTCTTATTGATGTAAACAAAAGAAAAAAAGAGCAAGCACAGATTGGCTAAGCAGTTTCTAGCCATTACTATCCACTAGAAAGTTTTGTTCTGCCAGTTGTAGAAGAGTCTACAAACTATCTGGCATGGTTTTGATTATTTATACATAGATGCAAGTGTTTGGAGATAAGAAGTCTTTGCTAGGAAATGTAATAGATTTTATTTAAATTTGCATCATGCAGGACTCTAATGTTTTCCCTAATGTCTTTGTTCCTCTCTGAGGAGGAGATTGACAAAAGCTCTGGTGTTTAAAAGTGGCATATGACAAAGTCTCAACACCAGTGAGGGCTGTGAAATTATGACTCTGTTGTTGCTCATCTGATTCATCTGTTGTCTGCAAGCTCCAGAGAACAAATTAACCCATGCAAAAAAAAAAAAATGTCTCTTTAGCCACAGAATAAGCCAGCTGAGAAGAAAAAGCAACTGAGAAGAAAATTGTCAGCAGAGCTGCCTGCTGGATAGGGACAGACACACAGCCAACATGCAGCTGACACTCTCGCTCACTTTCACCTGAAAGGACACAATTGTGCTGTCTTCTGCCAGAGCAGCTGGCCACACTGTTGTTTGAGATGAGCTCTGAGCAGCCCAGATTCTTTATGAATGAAGGAGAAGGGTTACCTGCATTTTTCTAGCACTTTTTGCTGTAGGTCACCATTGCAAACTCCCAAGTTTTCTCCATTGCTTTCTCAGTCAATTTGCCAGCACCGGGTAAGTTCTTTGGTTGTTTTTCCACCTAAAAGCAAAAAATCTGTCATGACCACACCTTTGATTGATAACAAAGCTAAACTGCCAGCCTATTTTACCCTTGGAGAAAGGTCCAAGTGCAGTAGATACTGTACATTGATGGGAAATTGAATCTGCAGCATACAAATGAGTCCTTCATAAAGTTTTTCAGGGTGATTTTGAGCCACTTGCCCACAAAACAGCTTCATGCTTTCACCTCCATCAGGTGGGTCCTCAAACCCAACTCAGCCGCTCGCTTCAACTTGTGCTTCCAATGAAGGTCTGGAAAAGTCCTATTTGTGTCACTTCCCTCAGACACATCTGAGGCACCACTCTGGGTAACCCTTGAGAACATGCAGTGAAAGGGATGAAAAAGGCTTCTGCCGCATCAGTGTCTTAAAAAGCATACCACTTCTGGCCATACTAGCTTGAGTTTCATTACATAAAGCAATAGCCATTATACATTCATTTGACTTCTTTTGTTCAGCCTCGTTAGGTACAACAAAAGATAGATCTGTGAAGAAAATGTCTGGAAAATATACCACAAAAAGGGACTTTGTTATTTATTTCAGGGCAGGAGCCTTCCCAGAAGATACCAGACCAGATGTTTTTCTAGTCACATCAGCATAACTTCATGGTGTCCTTGCATGCACACGCAGCACGCAAGCAGGAAATGCTGGAGTCTGTGACAATGTGCAGAGAAAGACATCCAGAAGTTAACAGTGCTTGCACAACTTCTGCAGACAGCTTCCCTGCCCGTCAGCAGGAGATGTCACCCTTGAAAGACAGTCACAGCCCACTAGGCTTGAACAAGGGTAGGCTGTGTGGCAACGCACCAAGGACACAGGAGACTTGGAACCCAGTCCTGACACAGCCACATAGAATCACAGAATCACAGAATCACAGAATCACAGAATCACAGAATCACAGAATGTTAGGGGTTGGAAGGGACCTCCGAAGATCATCTAGTCCAACCTTCATCCCAGCATACCTAACCACTACACCATAGCCTCAAGTGCTAGATCTACGTTTTTTTTTAAACACCTCCAGGGTTGGTGACTCCACCACCTCCCTGGGCAGCCTGTTCCAGTGCCTCACCACTCGTTCAGTAAAGAACTTCCCCCGAATATCCAATCTAAACTTAGCCTGACGCAACTTGAGGCCATTTCCCCTTGTCCTGTCATTAGTAATTAGAGAGAAGAGACCAGCACCAGCCTCACTACAGCCTCCTTTTAGGTAGTTGTAGAGGGCAATAAGGTCTCCTTTCAGCCTCCTCTTCTCCAGACTAAACAAACCCAGTTCCCTCAGCCGCTTTTCATAGGTCGTGTTTTCCAGACCTCTCACAAGTCTTGTTGCCCTTCTCTGCACCCGCTCCAGCACCTCGATGTCCTTCTTGTCCTTGCTTTTTGTCCTGAGGCAGGCAATAGATTCGAAGTTTCAGGTCAACAGTGATGAGGACGTTCACCTTCTTGGAAGAAGGTTTGTAAGGAGTTTTGGAAAGAGAAGGGAAATACAGAAGTAATAAAGGATTGCCTCCTATTTTCCATCAGGCATCTCCCACATCACATCCTTCTGCTGGATGGAATGAGTCCAGTCCTTCACCTTGTTGCAAGCAATTTCTGTAAACTGAGGAGCACAAAAGATGAGATGCAGAATATCTGAAATCAGACCAGTGTGTTTTAGGCTGCCTTAAGTAATTTTGTATGATGGGTACCTGTGCAGGCTCAGGCGCAGTATCCAGTGTTTTTGCATCAGCAAGAAGGCAGAATGATCCATCCTTACTGTTGAAGTGATGGGGCTTGTAGCTGAAACACAAGCCTGTGACATCTATAAATTACAAATGCACTAGTCAGGATAGAGTTAATGTTAACTAACCTTGAATCTGAATATAAACATTTTAAAATAGTTTAATCAACACGATGTATGAGCACTTCATAACATTCTGATGGCACACCCATATGTGAGCACCAAAGGAAGAAACAAGGAGCATAGCTGCACATAAGAGACAACAATTTGCTGAAGGACAAGATAAGCAAAAGGGACTGCAAATAAGCAGGGCATCCTGCCAAATGCACAAGAATGACTAGCATAATGAAAAAATACGTAGTATCAGGAGTAGAGTATACCACCTCTTTTGGGAGGGAGGCAAAAGAACACCACAAACTTCAAACTCAAAGAGGAAAGACGCAGAAGTAAGAAGACAGCCCACTTTAATGCTCATCAGAGAGATCTCAAGCTTGATCACCTGGACCTCCATGACTAGGAAACACTGAGGACTGCAGCCACCTTCACTTGCTGTATGGTGTTATCTCCATGGTACTGTATACTTAAAATTGATTCAGAATATGAACATTAAAAGTCTGGATATGTAGCAATGATGATTAATGATGCATAAGAATGATGAGAAATAATAGTGTTGTTAAGGAATTAATTTGGTAAAGTTTTGGTTTATAGTTTAAAATTGGCTTCACTCATCAAGTCTTCTAAGCACTCCCACCAGAGTGATCTCTAGAACTTTAGCTGATCAGATATATTTATATATGCATCTGTATATACTTGCAAAGAAGTTGAGAGATCTGGGAGATAAAGGAAACAAAAGTGATATGAGATGCAAAATGAAAAGCTGGTAAGCAAAAATTTTCCAACTTACATTTTACTTTTCATGTTCATAGAATAGTATAGTACTATTATAGAGAAAAGGGTTAAAAGTAAGAATAACCCTCCTTTCAGTCCCAAATGTAAACCTTCACTTCCTTTGTTAAGAAACTCTGACTATGAGCAATACCATACAACATACTCTAAGCTACTGTCTGTACAATGACTTGCTCATTAGGTAAGCGGGCCTGCCATTCAAAAGCAGCCTGACAAAACTTTGTCAGAATAAAGATTGCATCTTAATGCTTCATTTGAAGTACAGTATCCATTTATTTGGTTTGGTTTAGTTTGGTTTGTTTTGTTTTTTGCTAGTGTGTACAGATTTTATTGCTTGGCTTTTTTCTTGAGGACACAGCTTCATCAGAAGAATACATCAGCTCTAAGCACAAATGAAACAACTAAATAATTATTTAATTAATAAACTTAAAATAACTACAATTTGCAGCTTAGCTTAACATATACATGGCGGTTCAAATGGAAAGTTCTCTGTAAAAATTTAAGGAGGAAATGTGGAGGAGTATACGGAAATATAATTGTGTTGAAGGAAATTACTGTAGAAGGCTATACTACTTGACACAGAGTCTCTTCTCTGGGCAGAATTTTCCTCCAGAAGTTTGCAGGGTTTTGTGCTATGGATATAATTCATTTTCTTCTAAATACTGTTAGATTAACTGAAAGCTTCATGAAGTTTCAACTGCTTTTTCTGCTGAATTCCTAAAAGGAATACTACTCTAAGTTGTTCATCTTCATCCTAGTGAAGTTTATAAATTTCCCTGAAATGCAAGTGAGAAACAACATTCCTGTTCTTTATTTTTACCATACATATGTGAGTGCCATTCATTCAAAAGTGCACTTGGTAATACTAGGTGGAAAAGAGAGGACAGCACTGTCAGTTAGATGGGAACCTTGGGCATCTCGGTAGGCCAGAACATCAAAGATCAGAAACATTTACAAAATCTACTGCTGTCCCTCAACTCTTTTTCTTGTATCAGCAATGATACAGCTGATAGTGGGTACTGGCGATCACCCACCAGCTTTTTTTATGCCACAAGGCTTTGTCTCACTAACCTCACCACACAACTGAACAGGGGCTCAAAACCAACTTGGGCAACATGGGACTCCAAGACATTAACAAGTATGTCATAGCTGTCACAAGTTAGTGTTTCATCCATTGTAAAGATTAAAGGAGTGAGAAAGAAACCCTGTGCGCAGCCAGTCACTTGCACTTGGGTCCCTGACAAGAGACTTACCTAAACTGAGCTCTCAAAAGAGCTAGAAGCCATGAGTTTGCCATCAGTGTGATCAAGCACAGACCAACCATACCATAGAGGTCTACGCTTTCAAACGTACTAAATATACCTTTAAGTAATACTAAAATTATGTCTCCAATGAAATAAACTACTTTACAGTTTGGCCTAAAGGTTTTATTTCCACTTTTGAGGAAGTCAAGAGACCATAATATTAGTCAGAAAATAATTAATGACCATTTCTTATTAAACATAGGGAACTTTAAAGTACAGCAAGTGGAAAAAAACCAAGTTTACTGCTACTCCTCTACAAAAGAAACATACTTATCAGAATAAAAATGGAGTATAGTGGTATGTAATAAAAGCAACTTAAGAGAACAAATACTACAGTTACCATAAGGTCAGTAATTGTTTTCCTTCCCATGCTTATGCTCTGTTATGTCCTGAAGTATAGTTCACTAATAAAATCAGATGAAACTTATAAAATGGATTTATGTGTACGTTAGAGAGATGCCCTTTATGCTCTGTTCAAAACAGTTTATACACATGTTTAAAAATACTATCTATATCAGGATATTCCATCACAGATTGATGTACAAAGGATTTTGTTCTCAGAGGTCAAACACAGGTGTTTCTTCTTGAGTTGCTACCATTTGCCCAGAACTAGTTGGCATGACAGCTATTCAAACTGAAGGCACTTCCTTCCTTTTTTCCTGGTCCTGTATGGCACAACGTGCTGATCACCCTCTGCAGACATCCTCAACTGCTCTCTTCTTCAACGTGACATCACTCAGTAGAGGAGACTTGAATCTCTCAACAGTGTATGTAACTTTTCAAAAGCCAGCTTGTTGATGATAGAGGCAAAGATCGTAGACTTCAGAAGCCTAGGATCTGTCAGCAATAGTTCTTTTCCAGCTCATTGCAACATTGGATACTTAAGCCTGGTTTTCAAACCTATGATGTCTCAGTAACAGGAGAGTTCATGAGCCAATCTTAAGAATGTGTCTGTGTGACCCCATACATCAGATATTCTCAGTCTCTGTAAATAGCTTTAAATGCCTTTCCCTTTCTACTTTTCCACTAGGTATTTAGAATATTTGAATGCTTTCAGATTTCTTTCAGTGACCTCATTGTTCTTAGTGAAACAATAATATCTATGGTATCAACAGCAGCACCTGCTGATTTCTTGATTCCAGAAGAAATTAGGACCCTCAGTTGATCCGGCAAGAATTTTATTTTATTTTTATTTCAATTTTTCTGTCCTCTCCAAAGATGTGAGTACCATTATTGCTTTTAGAGCATGGAACCAAGCATTAAAAATTTGTGTAGAATAACAGGTTTGGGGGGACCCTTCTAATTGTGCTGATGAAAGTGATCTAGTAAAATTGGTCCTGTTTTTTTCTTACTTACTAAAACTGACTTACCAAAAAACAATCTTCCAAACTGGAAACTTAATGAGCTTAATGAGCTTAGCCATTACACTAGGCAATTCTGTACTGATATTCAGAGACAAAACTTCCTTATTCGCTGGAAAATCACTAGCCATTACCTCCAGGAAAGTTCAACTGAATAAATAAGTAAACAACACAAATCCCTTTCTAAATAATGATGAATTGATACAGTCATAGAATCGTAAAATCGTAGAATCATAGAATCATAGAATGTTTTGGGCTGGAAAGGGCCTTTAAAGGTCATCTAGTCCAACATCTGGCAGTAAGCAGGGACATATTTAAGTAGATCAATTTGCTCAGAGCCTCATCCCACATGACCTTGAATCTTTCCAGGGATGGGGTTTCTACCTCCTCTCTGAGCAACCTGTTCCAATATTTCACTATCCTCATTGTAAAAACTTTCTTCCTTATATCTAGTCTAAATCTACCTTCTTTTAGTTTAAAAATTGAATGTAGGCTACAACTTATCTCACCTTGTAGAAAATGTCTAAAATAGGTTGAAAAAACTCCAAAATAGCCTAGTCCTCTTCTTTGACAGTAAAATGAGCATATAATTACTGGTTAGGATGCTGACATCTACTTTGTAAACAATAAGGGTCAAATCAGATGAATCTTGCCCCTCCTGAGATCAGGAAAACTCAATCATTTTAGTAAGTTAAGTGTGCACATTTCAAGTTTTTCATATTAAAATCAGATTCTGATTCCTAAAGTTACGTTTAGCCTTTACTAATTCTCCCACTAGCAACTCATATTAACAGTCAATCTTCCTCTCTATGCCTAATTTTTTCCCATAGTGTGGCTATTAGATCTTAAATATTTCTGATATGATTTCTAACAAAATCCTTATACGTATAATATGCATTTTTGTGTCTTAACAGTGTTTGATAAATACGGAACTGGCACTTCACTCCTTGCAATCCCATTCACTACCATGGATGTGACATACACCTGAAGATTTTGGACAATCATATTTTCTCTGTTTCTCTACCCCATGCCAGAGTTCCCAGTTAAAACCTAGCTTTGCAAAATCCATGCTGTCCACCCCATTTTTTTGAAGTTACTTTTCGTAAATGAAAAAGAAGGAAAAGAAGAAAGGAAAACACCTGGTTGAATAACTCAGTGGGCAGGAAGCAGAAAGGAGAAAATTTAACCACATTTTCCAGGAAGCCTTCTGAGCCAGGAAGAATACTGACATAGTGTTTTCTATTATGACTGAGCACTGGATGGGAGAATAGTGACTCAGAAGTATTTGAACATGAGTATTATCACTCAGGTTTCCGATGGGAACAAGACATCTGGTTGCCTAACTTCCACTCTAATTGAACAGGAGTTGGCAGTCAAAGTTTCTTGTCTTTCCTCTAAAATCCTAGCCCCTAGTCACAGGATTACCAGTAAATCGTGACTTATGAACATATTGCCCCAATCACTTGCAAACAAAACTCAGAGGTTAAATAATAGTTTTATTCAAAATGGCTGAGGTGTTACAGCCATCTTCAGATGGCTTATGCCTCTCAAAAATAACTGACTCAAAAGTAATTCCCAAGATTTACTGTATTTTGATACATTGTTTGTTTGCTTAGTGAAATAATTCTTCACGTCAGAAGAAAGACTAGACAAAGTTTAGATATAATCTATAGAAAATGACAGTAACACGTTCATCTCAGGCTGTTATGAGATGCCAGTTATCTTGCGCTCACAGCAGCTGAGTATGAAAATTATCAGTCATCCACTTCTCATTAGGAAAAATCAAAATTTTGCATCATATGTCTGTGTTCGAAGACAACTCTGAAAGTGTTTCATAAGCAGAGACCTGGCTAGCAACAAGACTGCACAGGCAGATTGCATGAGAACACAGGTCTGTGCACAGTATAACAATGGCCTGTCAGCAAATGCAGGCTAAAAATTGAGACTTTTATTTGTTCCTTACCATTAATACATAAAACACGTCACTCTTGTTTCACTGACAACAGAGAAACAATATGTAATATCTGGGGTTTTTCCACTGGGAAAGGAGGAGTTAGATTTTTTTGGCATGAACAGTATTTATCTATCTAACTATCTATTTATTTATTTCTCCGTTAAAGAGCTGCCAAGAAGCCTCCATGTAAGCAGCAGTCTGAACTCTCAGTAAAAAGCACCAACTGTCCCTCTGACTCCCTGTTAAAACAGCACATCCATTTCGGCTCCACTGTGTAGGTGCAGACTCCTGCAATTGCACAGTGTTAGAACTAAGTGTAACATATTCTCTTTATGTGCTCTGATGTCTAATGGCATTGTGTTTTAGAGTCAAAAGAGTGGGATTCCCTCTGCTCAGAACTGAAGCCTGCAAATGATTACATCTTTGTCACTGTCAATATTTGGACTGAGTCAGAGGCACATGCTTAGGCAAATCCAAGCAATTTACTCTTAGCACACTTAAAATGTTGATCGTACTCCTAACAGAACAGAAAATCACATGTTTTTACCATATGTAATAAAATGCCTATGTGCAGATCACATTACAGAAAGGACAAAATGCTGGCATCACACTAGCATATGACCTAGCGAGCTCCAGCAAAGAGAAATTTGGTTATGGCCACGCCAAGAACCAGTCTCAATATGCTTGAAAGTCCCAGAAAGCTGATGTTTCTCCTGCTCCAAGCTAACAGGAGAGATTTAAATACAAATAACAACAGAAGAAAGTCATTAAGCATTTCTTTCTCTTAAACTGACATTAATCCTCCATCTAAGAATAAACTCTCTCTGAAGCTGCTTCAAGGCCTTCTGCTCTTATCTACCTCTGGTTCCCAGTAGCAGTTTCCTTTTTGGCTGGATGAATGGAGGAGCGCTGGAAGACAATGAAAATAGAAAAATACACTTGCTAATATTTAGTTCAAAATGTGTTTGGGGTTCAAGCTCCCAGCAGTGGATTGCAGGTATATAATATGTTAGCCACTGTTACAAAACCAAAACTGATCCCTAGTGTCTTAACACGAGTGATCTTCTCACGCATACAGGTATTGTTAGGGAGCCCATGTGATGCAGAAAAGTAGCAATCTCCAAATTTTACATATAAGAAATTACAAACAGAGTACGTGTTTTCATTGCATAAAGCAGTCCAGAATAAATACTTTCAGTGTGGTAATTTAGCTAGTTGGAAATTTGCAGTAATTAATTTCTAGTGTTTCTGGTGTGGCATAGTGTGGCGTTGAATTATATAGAAAATCACAAGTTCATACGTGAAATACAGGGTAAATTAAGGAACTAGATACATATAACTGGAGCTCAGCACCATAACTACAAATCTATCTTCCCAGATGTTCTTAACGTCAAATTTCTTGCTTCTTGGCCAAATATTACCAATAGTTGAGTAGCAATGATAGTAACTGCTGAGGCAAATAGGTGTTACTTTGAAAAAAAAAATTACTTTTCCTCAATGTGGGCAGGGAGAGATTTGTCATTTATTGCAAAAGGAAAAACTTTTACACTTAAAATCTTCATTTTGTGTATAAAGAGCCAAAATTAGCCCTGCCAGGATCATACCAAACTGATAGAAGAAAGAGTCACTGACAGCTTCAGAAGACATCAAGTTGCAAGAAAATGAAGATGGCTGTGCTGAGTGAATGGGCAGATCATTTACCCACAGATTAACAGAATCTCTTTGGTTGAAAGAGACATTTAAGATCATTGAGTCCAACCATTAACCTAACAATGCCCACAATAGTGTTCATCTTGTCTGAAACGTCACTTAATCAAAGAGGCTATGGTAAGTTTTGGAAGAGTAGGATATGATAAATAATTTCTCAGACAAAAAGATAGTTTTCCCTTCAGACAGGAAAAATACCAAATCTTTAACATAATTCACAAAAAAAATATTAAAAAGACAAATCTATTAAAGTTATAGTCAAAATTAACTGTATCTTTATAGTCCCTCTACAACTTGTTTGCAGAAAGGATACACAGAAAATCTTTCAAAAATTACAGTTTGCTCATGAAACAAAAAAAAATAGCATGTCTAATATGGATTTCACAAGCATATCTGAGCTAATAAACTAATCCCTTTTTACATTTCTTTGTGGAGAAATTACGAATGTCTAGGTTCACATTATCAGTACAATATATTATACATATCCATATATCCCTGCCCATGGCAGGGGAGTTGGAATAAGATGATCTTTAAGTTATCTGCCAACCTAAAATATTCTATGATTCTGTATCGACATCTGAGAGATAAAAGGCTTGGTAAATTATTTTTGGAATTAGGTAATGAAATGAAGCAACATATAAAAATGGCAAGAATGAAGGACAGAAGGCTTAAAGATAAACATCACACAACATATTTGTTAGCCTTCAGAAGGACAGTAACGGAGAAGTCCAGTTATCTTCTGTAATAAGTTAAATGCCATCATGCCTCACCTTGAGGAGACTTAATATAAGAGAGGTTCATGATACAACATCTGTGGTATACTCATGCTACAGAATTACCATCTAGACATCTCATCTCTTCCTTTCTTTGAAGAGAATCCCTCACCTCCTGAAAGTTACCTACAGAAAAATAATCATTATATAGCGATGAAAAAACTTTAAGAAAAACAAAACAGTAAGCAATGAAGGCATAGGAAATACTGCAGCTGAGCAGCCGAGCAGCTCCTCCGTTTACACCCCTGCTGAATGTGGCTTGAGTTGAAAATGCACTATTTAGGTTTGATGATTTGTTCATGTGTCTGCAAGTAGTTAGCAAGAAAAGTATTTTCTAATTGACGGAACATTGTGTATTCATGCTTATCCTAGCTGTGTTTTGGTTTTGTGGGTTTTTATTTATTTGTTTATTTTCCTTAGACAATGCAATGGAAGAATAGGATGCTACTCAGTATAAAGAATGTAAAAAGATCCAAGGAATAGAAAGTATTCCATTTTCCCTTCTCATTAAAGACATTGGAAGGGCATGCTGATCTCTGATCTCTGATCCCATAGCCTTCTAGCACATAAGCTCACAGTTCTTAAATGTTCTGTGAAGCACATAGCTATTCACTGAATTTTACTACACTGCCATTTTTATTTCTGTGTAATCTTATTAGCCATTATTTTTTGACTGTTTCAGGCATGTACTCAAAATTTAAAAATCCAAAGCTCTGGCATATCTTCCTACTTTTTGATTCACCAGCACTTCTGAGAAAACAGGAAGAAAATTGTTTTCAGTTGGACCAAAACAAGAACTTTCAAAATTTCTAAGGAAAGGACTGTTTTAATACTTTTGAATTGAACAAAACATTTCGGTTTTATTCTGACAACTTTAAAATTGAATTTCTGTTTAAATCAAATTAAAAGATATCTTGTTCAAAACAACAATAAATTTCATAAAATTAAGTATTCTGGTTTTTTTCTCAAAAAAGCCATCCCAGTTGACCAGTCCTGCATGGTGCTTTAGCAGCAGCCCACCATGTCCCATTCAGGTGCCATAAGCATGTGGATGCAGTACCCGCCTCAGGAGCACGACCAGCCACAGTACCGGCTGTGCAGCAGACAGGCAGTTCAGTGCAGAAGTCCACTGCCAACAAAGGTGTCAGAGAAGAACTAGAAGAGAAACCTGTCCTGATACCTGTTTATTCCTGCTCTATCATTGGCTAGGGAGAGCACCAAGGCCTTTTCAGGGTGAAGCTTCTCCAGTCGGAGGGGACAGTTGTACACAGTTTGCTGCCTGTTCTGACAGCCCAGCAACTGGAAGAGCAAACACACTGCAACAACACTGTCTTGGTGGTCTAGCGGGAACACTTCATTAATATAGGACAATAATACAGGGTTGTAATGCTGATGCCTTCAGATACTTGATTCTCTTAACTTAGCACTCACAACAGGCAGGCATCACCATCACCAGGATTAAAAACAACTGTGGACAAAACTGCATAACTCATGTTCCTTTGTGTCATGCTGCCTTGCTTAGACAGCTCTAATTTCCAGCTTTTAGTTGGGCACTTCTCTGCTGTGTGGTGCTGGAATGTGAACATCAGCAAAAGAAAACAGAAGATTGGCATCAGGAAGGGTCTTCTCTGTGTCTTCTGTGTCAGAAATTACCTGTTCAGGCCATTACTTCCTTGTACTGACTTCTAAGCTGCCTAGCAGTAAACAGAAAAATTGTTAAAGAGCCAAGCATGTTTTACCTGCATCACAATGTCCCAGACCACTATGTACTCGGTGTCTGGGCAGAACAGTCATGTCTCCCATTGTCTTCACTATTTGTGACTACATGGGGTCCGTAATGCTGTTCATGAAATGAAGGGATTGGGGAAGGTGCCCTTTGAGAAGGAGATGCTTGGGAAGGTTATATGATCAAGAAGGCTTTCATCAACCATATCCTTTGTCCCAGCAGCCAGTATTTGAGCACCTGGCCTTGCACAACCTCTACTCTTATTTACCAGTGTCCATATGAAGCCTTCCAGCTCCTCCTGCTCCCTCCCTCCCAAATATACACAGGAACACACAGGGGCTCTTCTTCTGGGCCATGCTGAGGGTATATCATGCACAGAGGACCTACAAAAATGCGGGTCAAAATGGGCTTCGGATCTTTCCAAGCAGATTTAGCCTCTAAGGAGGATGAGAGTCAATCTGCAGGAGAATCTGGTTTTGTCATCCTGAAACTAGAAAATGGCCTAGATAATAGCACACTTTCCACCTGCCTGCTCAGAGGACTGAAATAGTGAGACCTTCACAGTAGCCTGCAATTCAATTGACTAACGAAAGCCCTAGTGAAAAATACAGATTTGCTTCATGGCTTTTGAAGGTCAGCTCAGAAGGCCTAAATTTAGAGTAGAAATTCCTAACAATCTTCACTCTGTACTCTCACTTGTCTGCTGATGCTGGTTTGGACCGCATGCAGAAATCCTACCAAACAGTAGCTGACCCTAAAATCATATGTATTAATGAACCCCTTCCAGATATTGACTTGCACTCTTCCCCTTTAGCTTGCGGCCACTCCTCTCTATACGCCTAGCATGAGGCTGAAGTAGCTTACACAAGCATGAGGGGTATGCTTTGCAGCCCAACAAATGCCTGTGTGTGTGTATACATACATACATATGCATATATAAATATACCTATGAGTATAAGTAGGTAGGTAGAAGGATAGATTTAGTAGAATAAAGGGGAATAGTATTCTGGAGTAAACAAAGAATAGATATACCATCTCCTCTGCATCTGAAGTAAATTTTCAGAGGTATGCATTACTCACCAAATTTTGATCCTACTAAAGCCAACTCAAGAGCTTTTGACAAGATATCCAATAATATGTCTAAGAAAATCCACGTACTTAGTTTATCTTGCTTTCTCTGCATTTTCTGAGCACCCTAAGTTTAGTCCAATCTCCTGTTATCTTCACCATCTTCTAAGCAGAGTTGTATTACTCCTTTAACAGTGCAATACTACCATTTTCTTCTATTTCTATTTGTAAAAAGCCATGCTGGCATTTTGTACATTTTTTATAACAAGGAATGCTCTTTGTTCAAAACCTTTCAGACTTCTGCATCAGCACAATTCAAGCAAATGCTGAGTCTGCTAACATCTCCTGTCTTTTCTCAGCAAAACTGTGTATTTGCATGTACAGTCAGCAAAAACCTGTAAAACTACATTAGGCTACAGACTAATGACTAATTCTCTACAAATTCTGCAGTCTCTCTGTATTAAGAGCTCACTCAAAACTCTGGAAATTAGTTCTCTTGACTTGGTTTTTCATTAACTTCTGTATTGCAGAGCACAATATATTTGGATTGAATGTTGCCATTAGTGAGATTAGAAGCCATTAGTTATTATTATATGAATTTTACCATAGCATAACTGTACACGGTTTTATGGCACCACCTACTGAAATATTAAAATTATGTAAAACAGTTTAAGAATTAGTTTGAAATTATCTTGCTGCTTCATGTGTTCAATTTGAAAATGTAGACCATAATAGATTTTACAACTAAAGGTTGAAATTTTGTTTGAAACTTAAATAGTTTGCTCTGTCCAGTGATTACAAAAACATTAACTCTTCAGATGACTGAAAAAAATATCCTGCTTTCAGTTTTTATTGCTAACCTTCACAAGCTAGGTTTTTCTGCCAAAGGCAAAGATTACAAAGCACCTGAAAAACACTGGCAAATGTATGCCTAGTTTAGTGTGTTTTTTAAAGAAATGTTTATTTTCTTGCAGAAATACATAAAGAACATAAAATATTGCTTTTAAACTTAATTTATGTTGGTAAGAATATATTCTTTTACCAGTTAATGATCATGGGGGAAATCATCAAATAACACAGTGAGTTGACGTGTACATTTAGTAATTTAAGCAAAAATATCAGAATAATTCTACTATACGTATTTTTCTCATTTGAAATCAGACAACAAACTGAAATGAAATACCTTGCATTCAACTTATATTCTAGTTTGCAGGGAGCCGTTGAAATGGACTATATTCAAAATTTGGACTAGACTGTTTATAAGAAAGCGTTCTCTTTGCTTTCATGAAACTATAGATACCATCATACATGGTAATCAAATCCTTAGGGTTTGTAGAAAAGCCTGAAGAATTACCTCAAAGAAAAAATTTCTAAAGGTGTTTTCATTTTTTTTTTCCATTTTATCTACAAGCATTAATACTATAATGAATTATGGAGATGATTCAAGAATCAATGAATTTAAAACACACAATGCCATCATGCATTCTGACAGTGTTGATCACCATATTTTATTTTTAATGAAGTTTTAAACTGAAGTTTTCCTGACTTTTCTGCTTAAAGGCCAACTCATTATTTCACAAAGATCAGGGCTTTTGGAATAATTATACTTGGGGCTTATTTTTGCCTTCTTGCACTCTTCTTGTATTACTCAGGCAGTCTGACTTCCCCCACTATATCCCAGGAGACTGGAGGGCAAGAATAATTACGTCCTGTAACTTCTCTTCCTGTCTCTTGACATCTAAGGCCACAGTGGGAAAAATTAGGATGCTGTGATCTAATCCATGTGTCATGTGTGTGCCCATCATTGCTGCTCTTATCTGGGGTGAGCCAAGGATGCAGTAAATGGGGATCAGCTTTTTTGTTCTTCCCCTCTTCCCTGGGCTGCTTCCAGGTGACTTATGAATTCCAGGGACCACAGATCATAAAAGTTTGCACGAAACAAATGAATAACACAAGTAACGGGTTAACACATCCCTGACCTAGGTGCACAGGTGAATAAAGTTAGCAGGTCTGTCACAATTATCACATGGATTTGTGCAGTCTAGGATTACCTATTGTACCATCATGAGGTGTATCAGAACTTGAAATCAATTAGTTACGGAAGTAAGAACAGTCAGTATGCATGAAGAGGAAATAAGCAAAAGATCAGTAGTAAGATTTCACAGAAATATAAGTAAATTGGATATGAATATCTGTATGTTAAAAGGTACATGTATAAATATAAAATGTAATATATTTTGGAGGCCTGCAGACTCCAAGCAATACTTTGGAATTGCTACCTTATAACTGTATCTTGATATTCACAGTTATTGTTTCAAATAGTAAACTGATTTATTTAGTCCAAATCATCCCTTGGACAACTTTCTAAATTCACTGCTGTTATTAGGTTTTTTTCTTATTCTAGGTAAGTCATATGGGATTTCAGAATATTGTTATACTGGGAATGATGAGGAAATTCTTCCCTTGTAGTTTTTTCTCTGACCACAATTGCACACGTGTTTAGAGAACTGCAGATTCTAAATAAATTTTAATGAAGAGGAGACGAGGGGCAGACGTAGATCTCAGGCAGACACAGATGTTCCATTAACTTGACAGTACTGTACTTGTTTCTGTCTCATATGCATGCACTCAGAGAAACTTCTTACATGCTAAGAAAATACAGGTATAAACCATGTCACATATCCATTACGTTTAGAATATTTTATTCCAAATAGTTGCATAAAACATGGGTTTAAAATGCTACTTTCCTTAATGTGTGAATGTACACATGTATACATGCCATATACAAATGTAATCGCCAAATTCTGCCCTGAGAAAAACACATAAAATTCTAAGGGAAGTATTTAGCCACTCTATTGGTACACAGCCAAGTGAAAAATAATATTATAATACAAACTAATGTAATGACACTTCTTAAAGAAAAGTGAAAAACTAATGAGAAACAGATGTATGCAGGAGAGTATTTTAACTTAAATGGTATGCTTGGTTTCATTTGGGCACATGTTTCTTTAGCATGTGTAGAGTACATATAGCTATGCAAAGGAAAATATTAGTCGTTGAAAAATGTCTATGCTATCAGGAAAAAGAGGCTTTAAAGGGAAAAGTATTCAGATGAAAAAGCAAATTCTCTAAGTCTCATGAGAGCTCAGCACTTTTCAACTACGATTAATTAATTCTTTCGCATTCTGGGAGGCCAAAACAAATGAAAGGATCAATGCCTTTCTGTATTCACAAGACAGTGCTCGCTGCAGCTGCACCAGCTGTGAGCACCACTGCTGCTTGGGACTGAAACCAAACTAGCAGCGGCAGGACAACCCCAGCAACCTGGGTCACCGCTACCCCAATTCACCTTTCCTGGGGAGCAGTGCAACCCCCCGGCACCGCAGAAACCTCCTCTATGTCAAGTTGGTACATGGCTTGCAAAATTGACTGCGGTATTAACATCTGAGTGCTCAAGAATCTTGGCTGGAAGAGCAGGGAGCAACTCTTTCCTCCCTGTAGGGCAGGAAGAAGTTTGCTTTTACCAACAACACATAACCTTGTGTTTTTAGATAATGCAGTAGGCAGAAATCATTTTTTATGAGATGTTACTGCAGTAGTGTAGTGAAATAACATGAACATAGACATCTCAAGAGAAAACAAATCTATTGTCAGCCAGATAGTCCACAGAAACTACCAGCAATTGCTGTGCTCATGTTCAGAGGAGCACAACCTCTCTGTCCCATTTTACCGTTCCACTCTTGAATTCTTTCTCAATTTTCATGCCAACATTTTTTAAGCCTTGTCCATAAAAGCCACTTGGTGGCTCCAAATTTGGTTTGTAAATCCATTCCTTCAGGCTAATTTGCAAACAAGGGTCAACAGAATAAGTCAGCTTTAGCACAGGCTGCTTCTAAACACATGATCTATAAACCAATTCTGTTTCTCTATTGAAATGCACCTGAAAAACACCTAGACCAAGACCCAAGAGGAAAGGGAGGAAAAGACAAAACTAAGAGAATATCTTTTTTCTAGTGGTCTTCCCTGGAGGGGAATGACTTCCATGGACTCTGAATAAGGCTCCGAGAACACAATAAAGAGTTCAATTTTCCTAAACTGTTGTCACAAAAGCCAACCACAGGTTGGGTTGGTCTGGGAAGTTCTTTCTGAATATCAGTATGAAAGATCATTATTTCATGCCCACAGATCTTTCACCTGGAAATGTCAGTGAGAATACAGTAAAAAGTCTATAAATCATTATGGTTTTAACATATGGAAAAAAAGGAGCACTACCCGTGTTCCACAGCTGCAAAATAGCTTTAATTCAATGCTGCTCAAGAGACATCCTCCTTTCTTTCATGCCTTTCTATCCCTGGATACAGAAATCTGTGACTGCCAGATCTTCTCCTGGAGCCACGGGGCCAGGATCTTTTCCATGCTTGAGAGGGCTGACCTGGCACTGCCCTTCTGGGATTTAAAGGCTACAGTCTGTCTGCAGAGTGACGGAAGATTTGAAACCCACATGAAAACCAGCAGCCCCATGAAGCCACAGTCTCAATCTCAGTTTTTCATTGGCCATGTCTATTCCACATCAAAATCCTCAAGACAGATTAGGAGTTCTTCCCCACTCTCCTTCCTTAGGAGCCGAACCATATTTTGGAGCAGTTAAAGCAGAAAAATTTTTGCTTTACACAAGCTTGGACAAAAACATCAGGAATAGATAGCTATTTTAATGAGAATTAATCCAAAACCATCTACAGTTCAATGCTGCATAGTACACAGTAGTCTAGAGATAACAAAAAATAGTATTTCTACAAAAGAGAAAAGGAGGAAAAATCTTTTTTTTTTCTAATGTAGAAAAAAAATGAATACAAAGGACTGGGGGAAAAATTATGTTTTCTTCTGGAAAGTATTTTCATCAGTGTCAGGCTGTGTCTCACTATCAAACCACTGAGACATTTTGTTCATTTTTCCCACTACTGTATGAAGAAAAAACAATCCCTGAAAGTCCTTCAATCATTTTTAAAGCTTTAAATGAAGCCCTTGGAAAATAGAAACATGTAAAGGAAGGCCATTGTCTAAAGTCATTAAACAAATCAGAGTATCTGATTCCTCTCATTCTTTGTCCAACTGTTCTTGTAAAGCATATTTTGTCTTAATTTGCATATTGGCAGCAGCTTTCTGCCAGTCCAAACTTCTTCTTCTCTATCTTTCATCCGGTGGCAATTCAGCACATAAACACTTCTGAAAGTGCTGGTGCAAAATTCTCAGGCAGTGTCTAGCTGGGGAAGCCAAAAATGTTTGCTATACTGCAGGCAGTTTGGTATGGAGTGCTTTTGGGAAAGACTGACCGGAAGTGGACGAAGGGAATTCCAGTTGTCTGCTCTAAAACAGTGAGCTTAATTCATATGTTTAAGTTGTCTATTGAACTGGAGCTAAAACTCAAAGCTGTTGAATCTTCTCAATGACCTTGTGAAGGGTCTGTTGCCATTTTATTCCACTTTCTTGTGTTGTGAAGTTCCTCAGACTGTAGATATAGAAAGGAGAATTAGTATTTGTAATGACTGTTATTTGTATTTTAAAATCATGTTGGCCCTTATATTCAGAAAACAGTCTACTAACTGCTGTGTGTATTACTATGTCTTCCCAGAAAAGTCTGTTTATGCCTTCAGCTTGTTGGAAAATGTGAAATCCTTGGGTAGTAGAAGTACAATCTCACAGAAGACTACATTTTTCACAGGCAGGCACATAAGAAGTTTTGGCTGTGGTTTTGCTACCCAGTGACCTAATTTTCCTGCTTGAATAAGAGAGAAAGTGGGAGGGGTGCATTTCAGAATGTATCATTTTTAATAGGTAACAGAAAATGGTCTGCTTGGTGCACTTGATTAATAATAAAAATAACTGGTACGTGTTGAGTTCCTTGGACAGCCGCACCAAAAATGAACGTGATGGACAATTGATTGTGCCGAATTTCCTTCCGACTCCTTTCATTAAGTTGTTCTATTCCCGTAAAACAAAAACATTTATATTCTCATATGTACGTCAATGGCAAGGGATCAGTTTTCAAAACCTGCCCCATTTCCTCAATGACTCAACTTCTCAGCGTTGCACTGTTTGCACAATGAGAGTAACTAATCCCCCAGAGTAAATAGATTGACTACATGTAGTCCCTACCAAATTTATATCATCAAAGGTCTTGTAAAATGACTTGCTTCCTTATAGACTTCTTTATATTGCCCCATGTGTATCTTGCATCATTTGTAAAAATATAGTTTGTAACACATGACAGTGGGAACAAGAGAGCACTGAAAAATTATATATTTACACTTGGCTTTGAAAACAGAATACTACTGATATTCTAACAGCGATAAACATGCACTTTCCAGTACATCGTTTACAGAGGGAGAAAGAGAAAGGTAAATACCTTGTGTAAATCTTCTCTTTACGATGTAAAAAAAAGCATTTACTGTATTACATGTTCTTTTGAACTTCTGGGTTTTACCTCATCTCTCTATGTCACAGTAATGTACCTTCTTCAATATCAGCTACAAAAGTATATAACAACTGATTTTCCTGATTAAGCAAGATTCATTAAACCCATTAAAACATTAGACCTTGTTGGCTAACATATATCCCCCTTTCACTTGAACGTCTCTTCTGAAGATCACATCAGAACTCGAAGGTCCAATATGGAGGCTCTGCTCGTCTTGGGTAACACAGAGACAGTTCAGAGGCTCACAAGTGTTTGTTCCTTACATACTGCAATGCAAGTATAGACTTCCTTTTGCAATTTTTTTTAGGGAACAAGTGCATATTCTACCAATATCTCAATAATCAATCCCTGAGGTCAGTAAGAAGACAGCTATTAATGAAACTTCACGTGCAGGTGAAATGTATCCACTTAGAGTGTCCTTCAAATCTTTGTCTCTCACAAAAGGCAGCATGTCCTTATGGTCAAGTTTCCAGGTACTTCCTACTATGATTTCATTTTTTGGATTTTAAATACAAGGTGACTATTTAAAATCAAATTCTGTAGTCATTACTTCTGAAAATCTTTTAATTTATTCCAATAACAAATACAAAATTTGCAGTTCTGATCTCTGTTACTTTCCAAATATTAATTGCACAAGCCCTCCTAGCACCACCAGAAAATGGCTTACAACCAAGGGAAGCAGAGATAACTAGTTTCAAATGAGTTACCAGGAATGTAGAGCTACCTGTGCTGCAGAGCCAAGAGGAAATTCAACAGTTCCTGTCACTGGTTCCCATCCAGAGCCAGTTCACAAGTATTAGCACTCTCACACTTTAGGCAAGTATGTTACTAATCATGTGTTGCACCACTCTTGTTGTTCATTTATTATCTTAGAGGCACCAAGCAGGTGAAACTTTTTTCCAGGATTTCAGCTTTCCCCAGATACTTGAATTACAAAATCTTAGAATTGGTTTCCAGTTGCAGAGGGTGAATGGAGGGTGAAGAAGAAAGATTTACGTGGGGACTTTGTCTCTAACTTACTCTATCAGTAACAGAACAAGAAGTCTGGTGGAAAACAGCACTTCATGACACGGGAGGCCTTATTCATGATGAAACATTTACAGTACAGGCTCTCTTACTGAACAGGGTAGACAGTCCAGTGTGTGCAGAGCCTACTAATTGAGCAGTAAAGTGCTACCTCATCTCAGAGGAAGGGTATTGTGGTCAGGCCCTGAAGATGCATATTAAGAAAAGCAGAAAATACATTTCAAGAACCAAGCCATTATGTAAATCCTGAAGCACTGCACTATGACCATTGTGTCAGTTTTGTTAGAGAGCTGTTAAGATATGTATTTCTAGGAATAAATATTTGCAACGTATTCTTACCCAATCCTGAAAGAGAAAAAAAAAATAGCCTCAATAGCAGAAAAATATGATAGGAAGCCAAAACTCCAGGCTAATTAGCATATCGCGAAGAAAAGCAACACTAATACAATTGCGTAGGTCATCTACATCTCAGATAGAGTGATCCTCTGACTGTGAGCTGAGAAGGAAATTTTCACTCCCAGAAATATTTGCTCATCCTCTTACCTCCAAGCACAAAAACATGTTTCAGCTGTAAATACACTTTTTGGCAGCGAGGGAGCCATATTCTGAGCTGCTTGAGTGTGGGAGAGAGTGTGGGAGGCAGAGGGGACTGCATCTCTTTACAGTGCTGTGTCTCAAAGCTGGAGGGATCCCTCCTGGTGCGCTGGTACAGAGTGAACAGGCAGGACCTACATCCTGCGCCACACAGCCAGACTCTCCTCTCTGACATCAACAAAATGAAACAGGCCACATATTCAAACACATCCACAGAGTTTACAGCTGAGTCATTGCCACGGCATGGGCTCCCCTAACGTTAGATGATGGCAAAGGATGACTTTGCTGACAGCGCTTGACAACTTTACTTTGGGCTTAACCAGACACAGGTTAGGGAAGGAGACAGCTGCATAAGCTCTTGATTGCTGCACAGCTGCTGCAGCTCTTTCTTGTGAAAGCAGCTTGACTCAGACTGCAAAACACTTGGATCTCACACATGTCAACAACATAGTCAACAACAAGAAATGAACATCCACACACCGTTGAAATACCTTGACGTGATGACCAGAATCTGCCTTGTCTGCCCTACACAGAACAACAGGAAAGGGCCTGGAGATAATCCAGAGCTAGAATAGGCACGAGATTTTCAGGGCATGACTGTACTCCATGGTGTACTGACAGAGAGGCTACCCAGCTGCAGCTGAAAAAGAAGTCAGGATGATCGATGGAAGTGGTGAATCCCTGTTAGAAGAACGTTTCACACCAGCTAATTAATTAATCAGTTTGAGAATATCATGAGAGGAAAAATCAAGATAATATCATGGCAACCATAACTGAGGAGCACATTGAGATACTTTGAATCTTTACGAGGAAAAGCAAAAAATAAAGAAGAAAAATAAAAATAAACAGAAAACATCAAGAGACAGAAGAATGCTATAGATTTTCAGTGAGGGAAGAAGAGACTTATACTGAAGTATACCAGACTCTACATCTTCTCCATGGAGGCTTCATCTAAAAGAATATGTCTCTGTAAAAAGCTTTAGGGTTTTAACAAGAAACTTCCAAATTTGAATTTTCCAATGAAAAATGTTTCACTGGAATATCTCAACCAGTTCCAACCTAAAGATTCTCATGCATTAATTTATACCCTGGCAATTTTCATATTAAATAACAACATGAAGTCTAAACTTGTGTCTTTTTTGTTTTCTAAATTGCAGGGGTTTTTAATGCTGATCATGGAAAAGCAAAGATGAATCATAAACAAAGGTATAGTGTTCTTTTCCCCTAAAATACTATGTTGACCCCCAAAAAAACCCTAAAAAATAAAAGTCCTTGCCTTCAAATTTCTTCTAGAATATTTCTGTTAACAATTTAGTAAGAAGCACACGGAGAAAGAAAGAACAAAGGTTTGTACTTAGCATGACATCAAGCAAATGAGACCAAAGAGTCCCAATAAATCTTATTCAGGCCAAAACATCTGAAACAGTAACACGAGTAAAGACATGTTGAATCGTTCTTTGGTGACATCAGATGCATTTAAAGAATAAACAAGAGTTCTGAGTTTACAGAGAGTAATTCCACTGTATGCTGTCACTTCTGTAAGGTATAATAAGCTTTAGAATTTACACACAGAGGGTTTCCAGCAATTCCTGTTCAATTTAAAGCTTTTTTATATTTTTCTTAAGTCAGTCATCACAATGTATCCTTCTTTTTAGGACTTATGAGGTATTGTTTATCTGGAGGCTGCAAGATGTTCTTATTGAATATCAACTTCACTGCTCAGAAGTAGGAGTTAATATTGTCTGAGGCCTGGCATAGTTCAAAGATTGGGAGGCTGTGCAGTGGGTTTGGAAATAGATCAAAAATCCCAAAGAGAAGAGGCCAGGCCACTGGCAATTGACTCCAACTATATTGCGCAGAAAGCTGAAAAATGTAACTTATTCTTCTCACTGCTAGTCTTTGGGATCATATCTAAGCATTGACTTTCTAGTTAACATCTTAAAAATCTAGCATTTAATAATAATATGTCAATGAACTGGTTGCCTTTTTTTAATTCCTGAGTTCATATACAAACGAACACAAACGTGCTCATAGTCTCTTAGTCAATTCAACTAATTACTCTGATTTCGTGCAACTCTGAATAATTTTCAACAGAGCAAACCAACATAAACTGATCAAAGAAATCAAATTGCTTAGGTTCTTTCTTTTAAGATAATTTGCTGATCTTAATGCTTTAGATCGACTAATGATGTTCTTTCTCTGTCTTTTACCTTGATTACACTTCCTATATAAATTATGGGTTTCACTTTTACCTCCAGGTAAAAGTGAAGGAGAAGGAAGAGCTGGACTTCATTTGTAAGAGGAGATGGAAAATATGTTGTTTGTCTTTACTGAAATAAACTATTCACAAATATTATAGTATTATTTTGCATTTATAAAAAATAGCTTAAAATAATTTTCAGCTAAAACCAACATTCAATAATTTCAGTGCTGATAAGGTACTTTGCATGTCTTGTTGAAACACTTTTAGAGAAGTCTAGTGTCCACAAAATGCAATTTCTGAAAATCAACGACTCCCAGTGTGTGTCAAACAGAACATTCAAAGTCAAAATCATCCCAACCTTCTAAAAGTTTGCTCGTGACTGCATATTCCCATCAATTTAAATGCATTCTAATCAATACATTCAAGGCTGAATGCTTAGCAATAACCAGCTAAAAGGCTGAAGATCCTATACAACCTGATAATTGCTTGATGATCAAGACTACATTTGGATGTTGGCAGCTAAGAAATACTTCCCTTAAAAATGTTGAACCTTAAGGCAGCCTATAACTTCTACAAAGCTTGTGCCTTTATATAATGCATAGGTTGTAGAAGAGTGTAGTTAATCATTATTGTTTAGGAGGTAGTTCAAAAAATAGGCAAGGAAAAAAAATTGGATTTAGCCAGAGCTGGAGAACATTGGTAAGGGAATGTTTTCCCAGAAACCAGGTGTAAAGCTCTTTCAGTACAAATAATCTGTTCTTTTTCAATATCCCTTTGAATCAAAAAAGCCATTAAAATTTGATTTCACACATTTTAAGTGAAGCCAAAACTGTTAAAAAAATCTCTGCTAGATCAGTAAATATGACCTTTTCTATT
This sequence comes from Apaloderma vittatum, assembly GCF_000703405.1. Classification (NCBI taxonomy): domain Eukaryota; kingdom Metazoa; phylum Chordata; class Aves; order Trogoniformes; family Trogonidae; genus Apaloderma; species Apaloderma vittatum. Next base: position 68,014 of record NW_009702850.1, read on the forward strand.
CATCATTCTTTTCAAAATGACTGATTTAAATAAAAAGAGCATAAAGTCAAACTATGAGGAGGCCATTCCACATTCAGTTATAATAGAATCCATCACCTTTTGTTTGTAAAATAGAAATACCTAAAATATCTAAGGAAAACATTTTTAAAGTGTGATTTCACTTGAATTTAGAATATATACCACGTGCTGCTGATGTCACATGTGATGAATCTGCTTAAGTTTTAGCAATGCTGAGATCCAAAAGTAGAATGAGATTATGGGAGTAACAGACTTTATCATTACCAAAGGAACAGACTGGGAATGCAGAGACCAAGTGTACAAAGGAAAATTAATCCGTTGACCACACAAATTCTGTTTATATCATGCTCATGGGACAACAACTATCTTGGGATTCAAGACAAGAAGGTGTCTATGCACGAACAAATCATCTTCAGAGCAGTATAGAAATATAGGGGCTTGGTCAAGCAAGTAATTATATACATAGATTCAAAGAAGACTTTGAAATACTTACCAGCCACTTAAGGTGCCTTCCGTGTGGACAAAAATATCTCCCAGAAAATATTCCAAAAATATCAAATCAAAGAAGTTATTTTTATGATTTCTTCTGCAAATTAACAATAACCTATATGACTTTAAAAAAACGCATTAGAAAAAACTTGATGCTGCAAGATTATGCTACAAAGCTATGCTTAATCTTATGTCAAAATACATATTTGTAACTAATTTATATTGGATGAAAACTGGATATACAAAAAAAATATAATAAAAGCCTTCGTTGGATGTAAAGACTTTGTTGTTTTAATTGCTAGTATTTATTTTTCCCTTTCTTTTGCATATATTCATACTGACAGCCATGTGTAACATTTAGCAGCATGTCACCATACAGTTCTGGATACATCTATATAAAGTCACTAATCTGAGACAAAAAAAACAATATCTTCTTATTATATGAGTGCAAACACCTTTTGAGCTGTTTTGCAATACATTCTTTTTTGTGATTTCAGAAAATCTACATCTAGGGGCCACTAGAGAAGACTTCAAAAGCTCTATGTGTGCCTTATCACTTATACTGCATACAGAAAAATGGGAGAATGGGCCATGAGAAAAGGCCTGGATTGTGTTCTGAAGGAACACACTGTCAGAGTCAGAAATATTAAATAAATACAGAAAAAAGAAAAAAAAAACAACAAAAATCTAACTTAACTGAATTTCTTCTCACTGGAAAAACTAGTTTGACAAAGTTCTAAATCTGTCCTACATTAATAATTCTCCTGAAGTATGAATATCACGGACTCTGAGTTTTAAAAATGTATTTAAAATTACCTTAAATTATATTTTTCCTTATTCTACAAAAGCAATAAATTATTCAACTGCCTCTCCTTCTGCCCTTATAAGTGATGAATAGACACAGAGAAGATAACTGCCTGCCTCAAGGATAATAGGATCTAACTACAGTGAAAAACACTCCTGACTCCACTTAAAAATATACCAGGCAGACAATAGCAGGAGTAACAACTCTGGAAAAGAAGCAACAATCACATCTAATACACAGTAAGAAAGAAACCAAGGATGTTGGAAATACCAAAATGGGAACCTTCAGCTTGCACACAGTGCTTCACTGGAAACACAGGCACAATTTCTACCCCCATACTGCCTAGAAATCTAATATAATTTCTTCAGTTACATCAATGTCTCTGTAAAGTTTAATAAGGATTCTGAAGGAAATAAGGGTTGCAGGTTTTGTACTTAATAGAATGGGTAAAGCCTGCAGAATAGGCTTAGGTATTAGACTTGTCCAACTTGAAATGTACCATGAGCAAACACAGCCAATTAATCTTACCTTTCAAAGATATGTAAAGGACCTAATGAACATTTTGTTCAAATATATTTTTGTTCTGTGATACTACGAAAAGAGGAAAAAAGGAAAAACTCCATGATTTGTTCAAATCCCCCTAATGTGACAGCTGCAATAGATGTGATTAATCAGCCGCAACCATCAAACAATACGTGGAGAACACAGGCTGCACTTCGATCTAAATTTCCACTAAACACTACAGTCTGCAGTATATCTACATCCAAACCCACTCCAAAAATAACACATGACATTAATCACTCTTGGCCATCCATTATAACCTGATGAATTTGCAGAGTTTGTATTCCAGGCCACTGGAGACTAAAAAATAATAAAAACAAAAAATAAGCTGGAGCAACAAAAATGTCAGATGCCAAAAGAATAATTAAAGAATAGTGACTCCACAGCCCAGAATAAAAATGAATGACCACTAGATGTAAATGGGCCAAGCGATGGCCTCTAATACATACGCACATACTTTTCATTACATATGAAGGCTATGGCTAAAACAAGTTCACATGAGTTTTCTGTGCAAGACATTGCAACAGTGGAGATAAAGTAGAATAGATGATAATGTCGCATAAAATATCTCAAAAAACTTCATGAAGGCGACTTGACACAGCCTGCTTTCTTGCAAGGAACATAACTGGTAATTAGTATTACCATCCCATAGATGCTGAAACTGGGATACCCTCTAAGCCTTAAACCTGAAAGGACAGTACACTTGCTTAAATCTAATGTGAACAGTCTCATTAGTATGATACTTAATTACAGTTAAGCATGTGATTACCAAAAATTGTAACTGCAGCAATGGAATATAAGCAACTCTTCAAATCTCTCATGAAGTGAGCTCAGGTCTCCTTCTTCCAATCTCACGCTTACTGACACACAGATCTCCCATTCTTACTCTAGTGCTAATATCATTGAACTCTAAGCTTATAACTCATTTTGGTGGGGAAATTTGTACATAAGGGCAGGGCAGAAATACATACTTTGAGGATATTTCCCCACCTTTCTCTATTTTAGTTTGCAACCTTTGTACCAAAATCAACACCAGTTCAACTTTTAGCTATTATGCTTCCAAAAAGAAGCTTAGCAAAAGAGGATTCATCAAAAGCAGAACATTTTTCAGATTCCCATCCCACCCCGGCAGGCCAGCTCTCCCGGTGCCCATTTCCTTGACTTCCTGATCTGAGAGTCTGAAAATTGTGGCTTTTGACCTCTCAGGACCATGGGCTTTCCTGGGTTTACAGCTGTCCATCACCTAGCTTGGGCTTCCAGCATACTTCTTCATAGGAGACCTAGATCCCAGGTCTCGGCTCCATAACATCTGGGATCCTGGGCTCCCTTCTCAGAGCCCACAACCTCAGCATTGCTGGAATTTCTCACTCTTCCACCTGTCCAGTTCCTTACTTGGTAAACCTTGGAAATCTTTTATAGAAGGAAACAAAAAGGTCATGTTGACTTTGCCGAATTCATTGAAAAATTCAGATATACATTTTTTCTGCTTTGTTTTGAATAAGTATAAATGCTGCATAATAAGTATAATTGCTGTTGATGCTGTTAATTCTTTCTGAATTCAGATGTGTTTCCAGTCAGCCAAGAAAACAATAAAAATCCAGCAACAACTAGGAACTGGTTTTTGCTGTGCCACTGCTGCTCTAGGATTTTAAAATCTCTGCAAGGATTCTCAGATCTTAAACAGAAGAACCAACAGCTGCCTAATATTTGGGAGATGGTATGCATTCGCTTCCATAGCACAGTAGTCCAAATCTGGCATTTTATTTGCATCCTAGGGGCTTATCAGACTTAAAGCCTTTGACGCTAACATTAAGTTACCAATAACATGGACTAAATGCCCTGAAGGCAAAGAACTGACTATGTGAACAGTGCTGTTTTTCAACTGAGTCAGCTAACAGGCTGTATTCTTCCACACAGACCATGTGTCATATAAGGCTCTTATTATTTTTTTAATTACTAAAAGAAATGTATGCGCTTTACAAATACTCATTACCACTTCAGTCACAAGAAACTCTACTAAATTGTTGCATTGTGGAAAAAAGGCATGCCTAGGCAGCACAAGTGAAACAAGCACATTTGACCTATGTCAATGCTAAATCTTCCAGCACAGGAAATATGTCATAGAATAAACTTGTGTTGGATCTGGCTGAGACAGAGTTAATTTTCCCCACAGCAGACATCATAGTGCTGTCAAGACCATCTCTCCGACATTCCCTTCTCACCAGTAGGCTGGGGCTGGGCAAAAGCTTAGGAGGGGACTCAGCTAGGACAGCTGACCCAAATTGACCAAAGGGATATTTCATACCATATGACGTCTGCTCAACAATAAAAGCTAAGAGAAAGAATGAGAGGGGAAGGAGACATTTGTTTTCATGATGGTTGTCTTCCAGCGTGACTGCTACATGTACTGAAGCCCTACTTCCTGCAAAGAGGCCTGACCTCACCCGTTGAGGGGAAGTAAAGAACAAAGATTTTGTTTTCCTTTGCTTCCATATGTGGCCTTTGCATTATTAAAATGCCTTTATCTTGACCCACAAGACTTTTTCCACCATATTTTCTCCCCTCCCATCTTGCTGAGGGGAGTGATAGAGCAGGTCAGTGGGCACCTGGTGTCCATCACACTTCTATAAAAGAAAAAGATGACACTATAGTTACTACAGTTGCAGAACAGGAGTAAGCTTAAACAGAAAATATTACAAAGACATTGTGGCAATCTTCAGCAGAGGAATGTAAGTGTTTTCTGTATGATTTTTCATTATTTACCTGATCGTTTACCAAGAAGACAAGAAATGGGTTTTGAACTTCCCAAAGAATGACCATGTATTAAAATTCATGTGTTGAATAGTTTTTATAGTTTTTTAAGACTTACAGGACTATCTCCAGGTGCAGATGGCTGAAGGTTTGTGTGACTTCAATTGAGATCTGAAATACAAGGATCAGTGGAGAAAAGCCCATTAAAGACTATATCTGCACATAATTTTACTACAGGAAGGTGAAGTATGGAAAAGCATATAATAAATTCATGGGGTAAAAAGGGGATCATGCAAGTCCTTAAAGAAAGCAGTATTAACAAAGAAGAGCTTTGGGTGGTTCATGAGGACAGAACTGATTAAAAAGTTAAATAGATACACTTACATGTTTACATGAATAAATATCTTAATACATTCATAGGATTCTTTTAACGTACAGTTACAGAATTACATTAATGTGTTCTTAAATTACAAAGGAAATTTAACTCTCTCTCAGTCTCAAGTCAGTTCTTAATACAAACAAAAGGAAATGGACCTCTAACATTCTCAAAAGCAGTAAATTTGAATCTGTTTCAATAGGTCCTACACACTGTTTTAATTAGTTCTTTTCAGTTATTTATTAACAAATTTGATAGAAGACCAACAGATATGAAACTCAGTATGTAACAGATACATGCAAGGTATTGATGTTGAGCAGTGCATATTTTTTATAATTTTACAGGCATAATCACAGAGAGTCTTCTGAACCAATGCAGTTTATTCATTTGGAAATGATCTTCCACTTGTACAGAGCTTTTTATGTAGACTTACTGCCAATGGATCCAATGGCCTAAAACCAGATCCATAAAGATAAAGGGGACATTCCTTGCATTTTACCTAAATTGCATGAAACATACTTCTGGTCAGTTCAGTCTTTCCAGACAGCATCTGTCAACTCATATACCATATTCACTTCTAATTTACTACTCCGCTGGGATAACATTTTATAGCAATACATATAAAAGTGAAAACTAGGAGATTCTGGTTGCCTGGCAAAACAAATCCTTAATAACTTGTCCCTTGTTAAAAGAGAAAGTTAAATGAGATGTGACTTAGCTGCATGACCTTATATGATGTACTCAAATCCTTATATTGACATCACATGAGATTCCCCAACAGTGAGAAAATCTGTGTTGCTATACCAATAGCACAGCACACACAAGAGGATGCCAGCATGGGGAAAGTTAAGTGTGCAGTCACACCTCGAGAAATTCAGTCCTGGTCTCTTCTATATTCAGGACTCAGACACTTCTGGGCTTGAGTTCATAAATATCAGCATATTTCCATGCACTGCTCTTTGCTGTATTAGGTACAACTGGTACATCCATATCATCAGTAGCTGTCTGCTAAGGCACAGTGTCATTCAAGACCTCACTGGGAAGAGTCAATGATAAGATATCAACGCACAGTCTACATGAAACCTTCCTGTTATATGCTGTAAACAATGCGCTTTCAGATACAATCTACATAGAAGTAATCCCTCTTTTCCAAAATCATAATCAAGACAAAAGTGCTACTTGTCACAGAGTAAGGGTGGCCTAAAACCAGACTTGCTTTGAGAAGCAAGAAACCGCTTACAGGAACTCCTCCTTACCAAAGACACAGAAATTGAACCTTGCAAGCATTTCTTCAAAGACAGCATAATCTTTGCAATCTGTTCAAAAGCTGTGAGATCCTTGAGCTGTCACCTCCAGCTTAGGACCTCCGCCATGACTCTCTAGTGGCAGGACAAGAAGACCTGCATCATGAGATTCCCTCCTCCCAGTCCTTCCCATGGTCCTTTTTTCCATCTGACTCACCCAAGCTTTTCCCAAGCCTGAACTGAAGAATTGTCTCCTGGGAGATGAATGGATCCCCACGTTACTCAGACGCCATCACAACTGTCTCTGATAAAGCTGTGCAAGGTATTGGCTTAGCTTTGAATCCAGTTTTGGTAACCTTTGGAATAAACCTGAGTAACCTTGAACAATAAATTGTCTGGAAAAAAATTAGTGAACTAGTATTGCTCAGTGTATATAGCTCATTATTGATGTTCTTAGTTATGAGATAATAACACTTTAACTCCTAAAATATGACAGATAGAGTATTCATTTTTGCCATTTGTTGAAAGTCCACATGCGAATCTAATCTATTATTATATAGTATAAACATGTGGGGGACAGCAGCTGGACTGCTGATAACCTGGCATTGGTTGAAGACATTGACCTTGACAAATTCCCAGTGTACCCTTAAGATGGGAAGTTGTGTGTACTGAGTTTGGACACGTTTGCGGACCTTTCTCCCTCAAGATCTGGAGGGATGAGCCCAGCCAGAAGCTGCTAATTGTTAACCAATTAGAATGTGAAAAACAAGTGTTTGAACTATAAGCAAAGGCTTACCTTCTTCTAGTACCTTCAACTATGTATAAAAGGCACACCCTTTGTGTAATAAAGAGTCATTTTTGAGCCATTTTAATCACCACTCAGATGTGTCATGTCCGTCTCTACAACGACATAAACAGGGCCTGAATCAAAGACTGAAGTCAACAGAAAGATTCATGATACATCTCATTGACTTCGGATCCCGAAGCAAAGAGTTCAAGCAGCCTGCCTCTGGATTAGAACAACTCAGTCACACAAAACTGTAACACAAGTGTCATCGTCATAACACATACTAAATATTTCCCAGTAAAGATCTGTTTGTCTTTTTTTTTCAGTAGTCTACCTGCATTGCACAGGAGAAACCTGACTCTAGTACTGTCCACTTTCAGCTCCATGATATCCTTTGATGTCTCTTATTCTGAAAATATGGCAAATAGCTTTTACCGTTTTTTTCTATCACTGTTATAATAAGAAGAACAGTTGTGGGAGCAGTAAATTTTATCTTGTGCAGATTCCTGGGCAGTGCTCTATAAAATGTACATTTGTTAGCCTTGCCTTGCTGTGGATTGCAATTGCAAGTCCCTTCACTATGTTAACAGCCCACTTTTTCCTGGAAGCAGTTAACATTTTTGAAACACATCTCTCTTCAAATCCATTAAAAACTAACCAATGGAATCTGGAGTCAATGGAGAAAGAATCACATACAGATTTACAGAAACATTGAGCCTAGACACATGTGCACAGCATAATTGTACAAAAATCTTAATTTTCTTACAAAACTGGACTAAAAATCATCTCCTGAGGATCTCCTGTGAGATTAGAAAAAAATGCCAATATAATGTAATTTAAAAACAAACCAGCAACAACAAAATAGAAGCCACCAAGAGTGTACGCCAGTTCTTTGGTTTAGTTCTCATTTCAGGGGATTTGGCAGAGTAATTTCTCTTATCTTTGTGATGCAAATATAAATTGTATTAACCAGTTGATAAGCACATGAAATTACTAATATTTAAATTTTCTAAAATATGAGGGAAAATATATGTGTGAGTGAAACTCCTATGTCATAAAAGTGTTCATTTATTTGTGATGTTATTCAGTTTGCTAAATAAATTGCATATTCCAAAGAAGGAGATTGCACTGTACCAACTGTTGAAAAACTCCTTGCCCCAACGAATTTGTGCTCAGAATTGCTATTAAAAATGATCACAATAAAGTATAAAGCACTCCCAGCACTAATAAATACAAAGTTTTTATTTTAAAAATCAGGTTATACTTTTGTCATGGTTTTGCTCATAATTTCATTTAAGATACATCCATTGTATTTTTCTTATTATTTGAAGCATCCTGAAACTAATGAGAATTTTCCACTGACTTACACTATGGAATTTACACTGTGGTATTTATGATTTTGCTCTTACCATGTTTTCTTCAACTTTGGATAAACACCTTGCTCAATATATGTTTGGATCATAGTACTCTGGAGCACCTGATCAAATAACTGTGTAACAGAGCACCTGGCTGGTGTATAAATCTGAAATATGAAACATAACGTATTTCTGCCACTAAAGGGTGACTATGTTTCAATTATTGTTAAAATTAGAATGATATCATGCCTATGTGTTTATTAATCTACATGAATAAATCTGAGAAAGAGCTACATTATTTTCCTTTATTTCTCAATTTTCATTACTTTACAGGAAGACTAGGCAAAAACGCTGTAAATATTGTAAATATCTTAAGCATTTTGTGTTTATGCTTTTATGTACTTTGCTGTAGCAGTCTGCAGATGGAATATAAAATTTTAGTCTGCTATACACTTTGATTAAGCCACAGTCTCAAGGCACATAGTATCAATTCAAGGTAATATTCAGTGAGCAAACAAAAGATCTGTTGAAATAATTCCTTGTCCACAATGCGGAGTTAAGCAAAATTTAGCCAGTATGACAGGCCTTAGGTTAGTCTCCTGAACACAGCTGGAGTTTTCCTACAGTATGAAAAAGAATTTACCTCTAAAGACAGTGCAAATGTGAGACAGAAATGGAAATGGACACTTGAATCTAAAGCTGAAAAGAGGCTTCCACTGTATCGTTTTCATTCTTTTAAGCCAAGATATTAAGTATGTACATAGAAATTTGACTTTGGCAACATACAATATGCCCATTCTCTTTTCATGCTCAGTGATTTCTGCTTCAAGGTGAAAAAGGTAATTTACTCCCAGATTTTTCAAAGAAAGGAAATTTCAGTTGTATAAAAATGTCACAAGGAATCTGTTTTATAGATTAGAAAGGAGATTGGGATTTCTTAAAACAGTCGTTTGAGGTTATTACACACTGGGCTTTGCTTCAGATCCTTCTTTCTGGGAATTACAACAACCGCTGCCAAAACAAAATCTGTTTAACTGTTTAAGCGAAAGTTTCAGGAGAACCTAATTCAGTGCAAATGGGATCAGCTTATTTGAGTTTAATAACTATAACACAGACCTAAAGAAAATAAAACAATCTCTTGAAACATTGTCTTCCTTCCATCTTCATTTAGATGCCTAGCCAAGATACTTTTCATTTTTTATGCGAGGAAATATTGTGGGGCCTATGTGAAATGGACAGTGCTTCTTCACAGATCCCTTTTGAACTCCATGAGGAGTTGCCTCACTGATCCATGCTAAATAACTTTCCTGTGTTATTGCGCAGCATGATTATGGCTGCTCTTAAGAGCAGTGAGAAAAGATCTGACATCAGACCTTGACAGACCATTTGGAGTTCAGCTTCCATTTGCCTGGCAGCGAGAAAAAGCGCTTGTAAGCAATATTTGGTGAAATGGGCTTTATTTCCCACATGTTCCCCATGTATTTCTTGCAAATGTTTCCATCCTAACTAGAACGTATCAAACCTGGCATGGTTCAGCTTTGCCCACAACGGCAGCTTCTACAGGAATGTGGTCCAACTACATGGGATACAGGGTGCTGGAATGCTATGTTGAAAGAAATCAGGGAAAACAAAATATCACAGAGACCTTAAAACCATATAAGACGGACACAAAGAGCGTGACACGAGCCAAGCCCTGACAACTTGAAAAGGGCTGGGGACAACTAGAAATTGGATGCTATCTGCAGCAAAAAAGAACGGGCAAATCTATCCCTAGGGATCTTCTGTGTCCTCAGCAGAGGAAAATGAACATTTGAAGCCAGGTCTGGATGAGTGCATGGTCAAAAGCTGGAGGTGAGACACACTCCATAAATGGGGAAAAAAGAAAAAGCAGGGAGACTGAGATCAGAGGAAAACAGAATAGGAACTATTATTGATAAGGTAAAAAGGCAGTCAAGACATAGCTGAAAGAAGGAACAATCCTATCTGTGCTGTGAAGTGGCAGAAATAGGAAAAAAAAAAAAAGGAGAAGTACAACATAAAGGAGAAAGCAAACTACTCTTAAAGAAATTGATTGAAGAACACTATTCCTTTATGCCTATTTTACTAACTGAGAAAATTTTGGTTGCTGTACATGTTTATCTGAAATATAATATTGCTTTTAGCAATCTTTATTTTCTCCTGTTCCACACAACTGAAAAAAAAAAAAAAAGGCAGAGGGAGTTATTTACGTTCAGTCAGAGCAAAAAGACATGTAAAGTCAGTCCTGCCAACACCACGTCTCACACCATCAGTATAGCCTAGCGAGAGGACAGATACTGGCTGAGTCCATTTTGGGAGTCGTTTCCTTATGATTAACTTTTCCAAGTCAGGATAGCTGGACGAGGAAATGTTTGGATTCGGTTTGAGATCACATTCCAGTGCCTCATAATTTAAAGTATGTGGTATATATTCAATACTAATACTATACACAAACCAGTAGTTTTGCACACACTGGCTCCACTTTAGATACCAATAGTCTCAAGCAGGTCTGAACAACATCAAATTGGATAGTAATAGATGCTTCTGGTTTTTCAAAAAGCTTTCAATGCTGCTTCACTTTTCTAACGTTTAGTAACACTGGTGATGATTCATAAGGCCACACTTGAAGTAGAGGTAAAAATCTATGGAACGGTGCGGCTTTACATTGGCAGAGAATCCGGCCTTCAGGCTCCTGATTTTGGAGAACGCCCTCCACAAAGACAGACTCCTTGTAGCATACAGGCAAGGTAGGAAATGTGTCTGCAGACAAAGGTATAATATGGACAGCATCAGAGGACATGAGCAGAGATAGCGACCACAAGATCAGATCCTGACAACAGAAAAGGCCTTGCCTGCCTGTCTGCCTCGATAGCCACAAATAAGATATTCTCATCCTTTGCAATCTCACTTTCAGCCTAAGAACAGACACAATTCCACAATGCTGAAGAATCACATTTCTTGAGAGGATATGAAATGTAACAAAAGTGGGGGTTTTGGTGAAAATATGTCTGTGTTTCTTGTGTATAAGATTCTGTGTAGCACAGCAGATGCACACCCCTTCCCCTCAGTCAGTTCTTTGTGCTCTGTACGCTGGGAAAAACTCATAGCTCAGAAATGAGAAGTTAAGTTTCTCCACAAAAACGAGACAGAATTTTTACTACAACTGTTCTCTTTCAGGGATGGAAGAAAAGTCCTGTCAATATTTAGCAGCATCACAGGTGTGCATGCAGAGGCCAGTGGAGACTGGAGAAAATGACTACACTGGATCACTTAGCTTTAGGTCATAAATTCTTACTCCTGTGTCATTTTCTGAGATCTCAGTATGATCAAGAGAGGGAGATTTTTGATAAGGGCAATTCAAGAAGCTAAATTCAGTGGCCTGCCTCCCCTGCTAGTAAAGGGAACCCAGGATGCCTCATCCCACAGCTTAAATACCACATTTTCCCATTTGGTCCCCATGTGCTTCTTGATCTAGTTGAAACACATCCCTGCCCATGACAGGAAGGTTGGATTAAATGATCTCTAAGATCCCTTCCAGCCTAGGCCATTCTATGATTCTATGATTTTTTGTGTTTTCGAACATCTACCCTGCATCTAATTACGTGAGAAGGAGTTCAGGCTGTTGGGAACCAGCTATCTACCAACATGAAATGGCAAAGAATAGAAAGGAAGAGTAAACGTGCAGGGAGATGAAACAAGCAATCCAAGGCTACACTGTGAATGAGCTGCAGACACAAGTTTCAGGTCTCTTGAGCTTATACGTATTTGTCAGGTCATATATGGCCCGACCCACGGTGTTGGTTCTGTTTCTAACCAAGGGATAAGGTGGGAAAGGTATTCAAATATTTTTTTCAAAATTTTTCATCAGCCTTGGGAGTTCACAGTGTATATAAACTCATATTTATCTTCACAGGATTTGAAGCAAGCGTGAAACTGAGCTATCCAAACTCCTCTCTGTGTGTAAGTAACCAGGGAGACAGAACCTACTGTGATCACTGCTGAAAACAGAGAAAAATCTCATTCCAAGAACTTGAATTCCAGATACTTTTATCTCTGTGCAGAAAAAAATAATACATTTAAGTCATCTTATTTCTTCCCAAAGACTGGTGAAGATAAAGACATGGCATATGTTTATTTTTCATGAGTGTTATTTAAATAGCTATAAATAACAAATTTGCCCCAAAGATTCAGCCAAGAAAAGAAACAAGCAATGAACAAAAGGCTTGCCAGTTCAAGAGAATTGACTTGTAAGATATATATGGTTTTAAAAAAGAAAATCCACAAGGTAAGGCTTTAGAATCCCTTTTTTTTTTTTTTCTCCAAGATAACAAGGTATGTACAACATACAAACACTTGAAGAGTGTTTTATACTTCCTGACAGAATTTCAACTTAAAAAAAGTTAGTATGACAGAAAATATATTTCAGGGAAGGGGGAGGAGTTGTCCTTCTGAGGCTAAAAATTGGAGGAAAATGTTTTCAGGTCAAATATTTTATTTTCTAGAAAACATTTACTTCTTGTTTTCACATAAAATTTGAACAAACAAAAATTTAAACATTTTGACTTCACCAAAAAATACTTTCAGGATTCATTTCCCAAATAAAGCAATTCAACAAGTAGGAGGCACATAATTTCAGGCAATTTTTTTTACTTTAGTCAAAATATACTTTGCTGGGGTAGAACGAATGTATTCTAAAAAGGATAATTAATTCTTCTTGTTACACTGATTTAACTTTTCTAGCTTTGAAAACAGGAATTTGGAATTAGTTGAAAGTATGAGTTGGCACTAGTCTTTATTAATGTCTCAATATGTTCATGATTTTAGATTCACAGAATATCTACTCTAGCTGCTTTTAAACTGTAAGATATTTGTGAGGTAATTTACATTAATGTCATAAAATTAAGACTTTAAAAAAAAATGTTCATCCAAATTCTTCCTTCAGTTGTACACTCATTGAGAATTTGGCTATCCAATCTACCCTGTAACTCTCAAGAAAAAACCTACATCCACATAGTAGCTGTTTAATACTTAACAGTAATTCTTTTATGTTTTAAGGAAGAAGTTCAAAGCTGTCCTCCTCACAGCAGAACAATTAATATGTTTAAAGTTGCAGGTGGATCTGCTTTCTTCACTAGACTGAAGTTAATTTGCTTGGAATATAATTTCCTGTCTTTTGCTTTTCCATACCTAATGATGAACACAGAAGGTTCCTGTATGCTGTCAAAGATTTTCTCTCGCCTTGCCAGGATTCTCCTTGATCTTTGGTTATTAACACAGCAGTACCTCAACGTTATCAGTATTTCACCCACCTTCTTGTAGGCAATTATAGTCCAAAAAAAATGCATTCTTTTCTTTGAGGAACAGCTGTAGCAGTTTTTGCTGGTTTTGTGACAGTGGATACATCTTAAAAGTAAGCTTCAAAGAAACGGTGGTGCTGCAGAAACAGCTGTTCATCATAAATTCATTACTGGAAAGGAGTTTAAATAGGTAGACATATCAAACAGATTCCACGTAAATCCTACATTATATATAGTAATTATATTTTTCAAACCCATCTGTGCCTTTTTGGGTATGGAGTTCTTCCCTGAGAGAGTAGTCAAGCACCGAAACAAGTTCCCCAGGGAAGTGGCCCCAGGTCTGTCAATGTTCAAGAAAGGTTTGAGCAAGGCTTTCAGGTATGTGGTTTAACTTCTAGATTGCCTGCACGGAGTCAGAATTTGGACTCAATGATTCTCATGGGTCTCTTCCAGCTCAGGATATTCTATGACTCTGATTCTGTGTTGGTTGACAAATCTTCCCATTAATAATGTCAATTACTTTTTTTTCTGAAAATCTGCAGGACTAGGCTGAAAGAACAGTCTCCCATACGTTCGGTGGCAGATTTCTCATCTCATTTCTCAGTGTGAGCATGAGACTCTGCTCAAGCAAAACTGGTTTGATTTGTCCAAATCAGCTTATGCCATGGCCTTGCGACGGCCTATAGAGTGGCAAGCATGAGCTGCTTCCCAGGCAGAAGTGGATATTCTAACCCTACCAGAGTTGTCTGTCACATGCTCCAAATAATGCATGGCTTTCTTCTATTGCGGTCAACCAAACTTCTCAAAAACAGTTTTCTCATTCCCCCAGCAACTTTCAAAGTCTTAAAGACATTCAGCCATGTAAGACAACAGACAAGTCATATATGTGGAAAAAGTCTGAAACAAGCTGATAAGTACTTCAGAAAAAAATATTGAACATGCTGTCCTTCCAGGCTACAACTCCTACAAATCTGCAAGTATTTAGTGTGGCAAGTTTTTATCATTATCATGACAGAGGAGCTTGCAGTACACTTTTAATTTAAACTAAGTAAATTGTGACATGGAGGCCAGTAGTTTTAGTCATAAGATTATCTTTTCCTCACTCTCATTAGCAAGTTATAAACACCTTTCTTTACAGTTTATTATATTCAATTAAACAGAAGATCATTAGAGTATGGCTCTTGGCTTCTATCCTATTTTTCCAGAAGCTAAAGTTTAGTTTTCAGACACATTTCAACTTAAGTACATTAACCACGTCACAGCCCTTCAGCTTAATTTCACATATCATAAATGTTTGTACATTAAAGCTATTGGCTGCATCCCAGTGAAGATATTCGAGGTATGTATTTGACAAGGACGGTAGTAAATGTACTAGAGTGAGCCTATCAAGAATTTTGTTATTTATATGTTTCAAAACTGTAAACAATTCATATAAATAATAAATAGTTTGTGACAAATCAGAAAACTTAAATAGATATTGATGAAAAAATCCAGATTTACACTGCATAAAAACTCAGCTACCAAAAGAATTAAGAAAAAAAAATGTACTGACTTTGAAGATGACTTTATTGTAAAAGCTCAAATCCATATTTAAATTATTCCACAAGCAGTTAAGGAAAATGTTAACTGATATTTGTGTCTATCTAGTCGTATCACATGCTGCCTTAACATAGACATTTTGTACCATTTAGGATGTCCAAAAGATCTGAGATATTAGCAAGCTGGTGGCAGATACAAGACAAGACCTCCACAAGACCTATGCCCATTTGAACTGGCAGCTGGAGCCAGGTAAGTCCTTAGGGCATCTCAAATGGCATTAGACATTTGGGAACTTGATCATGCCTAGGAGCTCTAAAATTTCTCTTCACTAAAGTTTGTAGGAAAGATAACATTCCCTCTTTGAGTCTTGCTGCAGTAGGAAAAAACAGCTTGACTCCCAGTTAAAACAGTTCAAATTTCTGTCTGAAGTCTAGTCCTTTGAAGACTCTAGTATTGGTATTGCCATAGATCCATATTCAACCTTAGTGGGCAATGTTACTCTTGCTTAAGGCAATGGCAGATCTTCCCTCTGCTCCTTTCAAAAGCTCTTTTGAGATAAGAGAGCAATTATAGGTACTACCAGCAGTGCATATAGTGGCTGCACTTGTCTGGCGAGGGAGTGAAGGCACTAGGTTTGGTAGGGCAGTAGGACGCCCAGCTGAAGGGCTGAAAGACAAACCCCGTGCAGAGAAAGGAAGAGAATGGACCAGGCTTTTCCATTCAGTGGAAACATCTTCCAAAGGACAGAGAACATATTCATAGACCAAATATACCTACCCATTTTTGATCTAACTAAGGCTGTTGTAGTTTTCTATTACCCTTTTTTGCTTTGTTTTCCTTTCCCTTTCTCAAAATAACAGCGTCTGCTGGAGGAAGTTAATTCCAGACGCAGTGGTCATATATTTGCCTACATGAGAGAGCAGAGAAACTTACACAGGCAGAGTCTCAAGAGCAAGCCTGAGATGTCTAACTTGACTAAAAGCTCTTCTGAGGCTCAACTTGTAAATCCGTAGGACAATTCAAGCAATGTAAAGCAATGTAGTTAGACTCCACTTTTCCTGCATTCTTGTCTGGGAGAGACCATCTTCTACTCCTTGCTATAAAGGGAAATTGGCCACATAACTTATCCAGAGTTAGCTGCCACCAAAACTCCTCCAACGGACCTATCTCGTAGACATATCCCATATCTCTGACATAAGCAAATAGAATCAATATGTGAAAATGAAAACTTTACATGTGGGTGGGTTATTGTTACTACAGGCATCAAGCCTGTGACTTCACCCTTTCTATCTGACATTGGCAAGGCACCAGAAACCCAAAACGTGAAACATGCCTCTGGAATAAAATATCACTTAAAAGGTCTCTTTATGGCTTAAAAGAGAGTAGAGTAGCAATGAACATGACATTTCTACTTTTTTCCCTTTGTTCCTTTATTCACCAAGTTTGAACAATCTTGCTCAATTGTGCAAATATTATGAATACTGAATTCCACATCAGCCAGAGAAGAGATTTTAGTATTAAAATCAATATGCACTCATACGTAATTTGGACTTCTTTGACAGCTACAAATAAGTCATTAATAAAGTGGGGGTTTATGCTCAGTTTTAACCAATGGCATTTGTAGGTAAATTAATTTAAAGTTTTCATATGAAAAAACCTCATTCTTAACATGAGGGAAAAGTACACAACTTCAACAAGATTTTCTGCACTAACAATCTAAACGCGTGAATATTAGCACAAGTGATGTAGTGCTAGGTTTCCACTAGGATAAACATGATAGAATGGGCAAAGCTTCGTTTAATGTCATATAGTACATTATTCAAATTGTGTTTCTAATCTGTGAGTACATTACATCATGAGTCATTCAAAGGAAAGGGCAGAGTTTCCTGGCCAATTCATTACAAAAAGAAAGTGACATTTCGAAGGTAAAATATGAGAAATGGGAATTGTATCTCACAGGTAGGGTTCTCTTTTTCTCATGAGAATTCTTTTATTTAAATAAAAAATGCCAGAATTAGCAAACTCGTTTCTTAAAGGTAAAAGACATCTAAATATAAGAGTCACTGAAAACAAAATGTTAGCTCTTCATATGTAATTCAGCATTAGCTTTATTTACCTTATTTAGGAATGTAGATAAGGGTGTAGAAGAATTTCACATGGAAACAAAGTTTTCTGGATTTATTTTTGTTGTTGTATAAATACTAGCTTATATCTTTCAATGCATCTGAAGAGTGAACCCTATTACATGTTGAAAAATATTGCAGAGAAGCCAGCACTGGAAAGATTCACTACGGATCACCTTCTATTTACGTGGATTAAACACTTTTGATGTTATTGAGAGGCAAATGAAAGGAAAGTCTGACCTTGTAAGGGTAATATGAAATGTGTGTCCAGTTCTAAGCTCTTAAGTACATATGGGCTTTTATAAATATGATTTTTTAAAAAGAAAAAACATCAGCATATTGGTATTTGCCTTCTCCTCACCAAATATGTGTCATTGTTCCACTTTCGGTTAGCCCAGTGTGATGATTTAAAAGCAGCAAAACAATTGTAGAGGATAAAGGCAACAAATGTGATCTCATTAATTTTGTCACATCTTTAAATATCAAAACTAATCACTATAGTGAAACCAAATGACAATAAAACCCAGAGCACCCCTCTCTGTGAGTGCAGTTATTGCCCACATCCTGCTCCACGGTGTTTAGAGATGAGCAGAACACCAAAAGCATGAAGTGAACTTTAGTGCTGAGCATGAAGATGAAGAGTTCATCTGACTCCTCTATGTTTAACAACGGTTTAAGAGATCAAGACAGCAGATATCTAGCGCCCAGCTACAGAGCATTAGCATTCCTTTCTCCAGAGAATATCTGCATATTTGAAAAGTGGCTCCACAGAACAAGTTGCAGACACTTAGGACTAAAGGGTCAGCCAGACATCAACAGTTTGGTTTTGGATTTTGTTCAGAGCAACTGGGAGATTTATCTGAGATTTAACAATCTGGTGCAACAGCTGCTTACCATAACAAGCTTTCTACTACAAACTTTGTTTAAACATCTTGGAGCAATGACAAATAACAGCCCATCTACTCCTACCCCACTGCTCACTGGTTTTTTGTGCCAAACCTTAGGTTAGTTTTGCCTTGCTACTGTGTTTTCTCAAGTTGTCAGGACTCATTGCCACAGGAATAAAGCACCTACAAATTGAGAAAAGTGAGTGGTTTCACTGCACACAAGCGACATCATGATGCTTTACAGAGCTGCACAAGAAGCAGGGATGGCACAGCAACACTATTAAGACTTGGAATTTCATTATTTCCTTATTTCTGGCTACAGACAGCTTAACTAGCCTTGGCTTCCCTGCACCCTGGGAGTAAGCACCAGCTCTGCTCCCTCACTGAGGCCAGTGGTTTTACCTGCAGCAGGGATGGGTATGGGGGCAGGTTGCATGATCTAAGGGAAGGGATGAGGTAGCCCCGGTAAGAACCCCTCACTTCTCTCAGGCGTACAGCCACTTAAACTTTTTATTACTATTCATTTCTTTAAGATAATGCCAAGCCTCTGAAAAAGAGAGAGCTTTGATTTATATGGCCTCTATAGAGCTGTTCTAATCAACATCACTTGGCCAAAAATCATAGTTTTTCTATCACAGATACTTAACACTAACTTGATTAAACCAGTGCTTCTATTAGAAGGACAATAAAAGAAGATTAAAACCCAATTCTAATATTTCACCTGAATCTATACAATGAGATCTCTAAGCTTATCCTTATAGAAACCCTACAGAGGAGGAGGAGGTCTACTTTCTTATTCAATATGCATCACATAAAAATTTTATATTATGTGTGTAAGTTATAGATGCTTGTGAAAGTGGAAAAGCACATACATAGGGACAAAATATGAAATTATTCATCTGCATCTGTGACAGCTGTGATAAACAGTGAAAGCTATGTGTTTCCAGGTGACTTTCCATCACACTTGACTGCATATCCTCCATCCTGAAGGCAAGGCCACTACCATCTCTATGAATTACGGTAGGGCAAGCAGGCTGGCGAGATACAGCCCATGAGGGTGACTGACTTTGTGGCTAGCCTTGCTCCATGAGCCCCCTTTATGCGATTCAATGTAAATTGAGGTGTAACTGGAGGTTGCGATTCTTTAAAAGATTGTTAATTCTTAAAAAATTGTAAGTATATAAACTAAACCCATTATAAAATATAGACTGAGTGTGACACAAAACTATACATTAATTATAAAATACTTAATGGCAAACAGAAGAAGACCCTGGGTAAGAGAAGGCACTGGGCAGACTTTACAGCAACCTTCCAGTACCTGAAGTGAGCCTAAAGAAAAGCTGGAGAGGGACTTCTTACAAGGGCATGTGGTGATAGGACAAGGGGTAGTATTTTTAAACTGGAGCAGAGTAGATTTAGATTAAACATTACAAAGACGTTCTTTACTATGAGGGTGGTGAATCACTGAAAGTGGTTGCCCAGATAGGTGATGAAGGTGCCATCCCTGGAGACATTCAAGCTCAGCCTTGATGGGGCTCTGAGCAACTTGATCTAGTTAAAGATGTCCCTGCTCACTCCAGGGGGACTGGACTAGATGATCTTTAAACATCCCATCCAATCCAATGTATTCTATGATTCTGTGATTCTATGATTCTATGATTCCATGACTTTGGCTCTTAATCTTAATGTTATTTTCCTATTTAGAAGTGTTCTAAAAAGTAAGACACTATGGTACATGTTGCACAACTTTCCCTTATGTTGTCTCCTGTTGGGAATATTCACTCACTGCTTGAAATTGCTGTCCTTTATGCAGCCCTACTTATAGTGAAGGAAATGTCCAGTTTTGAAATTACGATCTTGCAATTTGCCATTTGTTTCAAAACAAGGAGAGAAGGAAATGTAAAATACTAACTACTGAATTTCATATACCATACCCAGAACCAATTGTATCTCTTGAGTCTGGTTCAAAGGAGAAGGTGCTTGCTAAATCAATTATCCAAGACAAGAGGAAGTAGGAAAAAAAAAAAATCCAGGAGGTCATGTGCTTGCTTTGAGAAGATTGCCCTCTGATGCTGGCAGGAGGTATTTATTTCTTTAGTCGGGTAATCTGATAACTGGAATTTGTGATACCAAAAGGCAGAAAAGACTATTTGTGCTGGTTTGGACTAAGGATAGCAGAACTACTTGTTAACTAGAGGGAAGGGAAGTACAAGGACTCACACAGTCTATGGAAAACTGGTTCAGTGGGAAAGCTACAACACTACTGCTTAGGCATAGGTATAACTTCCTTCCATTAATTATTTTTTAGCTCTTTTGAACTCCTATTTCAAATATATATCATGCTTATAGGACAATTTACAGCTCATGTAAACTCCACTTAGATAACGCATTTAACAGCATACAATTACTTTTCAGATTCTAATTGCTTTGCAAAATTAAAATCCTAGAAGGAAGTTGATTGTTAAATTTCTCAAATGCACAAACTAACCTTCGTTTTCAGTCCCATACATGTCCTTATATGGCTGGAAATGGGATCAGAGTTTGCCACATGACTCATTTTAACAACTTCCCGGACAAAAGCAAAACAACATCAGATTATAATTCTGAGTTCCTGAATCTAATAATGAAAAGGAACTGGTTTATGCAAATCATCTTCCTACTGGAAATTGAAGAATAGATCTCCTGAGGAGCTAGGGGAGGTAAACCAAGGGAGTAACGCTGAAATTGTACAATCTGTATGATGCTGAAAGGAAGGAAATGCAGCAGTTCTGAGGTTTTGTTTGGGACTGGGAGCGATTAATTCTTCCTGTCAACTCCCTCTCCTCTTTTTAAAACTCATTAATACCTTTGCCAGTAAAGTAAGATTGTTAAATACTTTCACAACTGGTAGAATCAGCCTGTCCCTATCTCACATGGGTTGATGTAGGGTTTGGAAAACAGGAGGCTATAGCTCTGCTTTTTAAATGCACCACAGAGCATATATTCACCTTCCCTCTCGCCTCTTCTTGACCCTCCCAGAGATAAGGAAATACTTCAAAATGGAAAAAAACAGAACAAAGTGAGAAGTCAGCAGAATTGCATCATCTTTTTCTTTAGCACCATAAATTTGAATATCCAGGAAGACACCTGTATGAAAATATCCAAGTTAATCAGTAATGTCTCATTAGTCAATTTAAATTAGAAACTGTTATAAGAAAAAGGGTTTCTGAATTTAGCTTAAACTATATGAAAATGAAAACTGGACTCTACTTTAAAAAAAGACACTCTAGATTCCATGCTGTGCATTTTTACACAAATTAATTAAGAGAAACCTAATAAAAGGGCCCACTAAGGACCCTGTGTAAGTCAGCATGAGTGTCCTTCCCTGGCCTTGTCTCTCTCCCAAAATCTGAATGAGTATTGAGGAGCTACAACCACACAAATACATACTTGGTCTGCCAGCAGGAAGCACATTTACTTTAATGGCATTCACATTCCCATCAGTGAAACTGTAGAGCTGTGTAATCTGCTCTCTCCGTAGTTATTTTTTATTATTATTATTTTGGAATAGGTTCCAGGGGAAAGTAGGTCAAAACTTTTGAAGAGTGATTGGCTTGCATTTTGTACATTTAGCAAATTTGGTTGCCTGAAAAATCATTGTCAGCAAAATGTTCTGGTTGCATGGTCATCTTTACTAAATTGCAGCAACTCGGTTTTAATGCATGTGTAGCAAATTGCTGCACTTTTACCATATAAAATTTAAAAAAAAAGAATATACTTCGATTTGCAGTGCTGCCTCTGGTATCACTTTTCTGAAGCACTGTCATAAAGCAAGTAAAAGAAAGAATATGAAAAAAACATGAATTAGAGCAGCCCTTGGAATTGCTAGCATAGTCGATGTCTTATACAACCATGTGGTATACATTAGTGTCTCAAGCTTACTGTCAAAAACGCTTCCACAGTGAACCTGTGACAGCATTACAACCTTAGGATCCTGGGAATTAGTAGATGACTTGAAGTTTCAGCTCCTGCACTTTAATGTAAAATCAGTCATTAATAAATTCCAACTTCAGAACTTAATCTTTTTTCAAGTGCTGCCAAGATTTGATAGCACTCTGTCCACCGGCTTCATATGGACTTTCTTCTGGAGCCAACACTGTCTCACACAAGGCTGGGTGCTGGTAGTGATGGACGGGCATGAAACTATGCACAATCCCAGTAACATAAAGGAGGCGCAGTTAGAGACCAATTTTCTCAAAGACATTTGCTTAGTGTTCAACAGAAGATAAAGGAAAAGGGTTTCTTGAGGACATGAAACTCTTGGTACCACAGTTGGCTTAGAAGCATTTAACAGCTATACCAACAGTAACCCTTCCTATAAAACTGAGGATTTCATCCATCAGCACCCTAACAGTACCTTCAGAAATAATCATCAGTTTTACATGTCCCCAGATAGGTTGTAATTTAAAGAAGCATTGTTTTAATGGCAGAGGCTATTGTTGGCGTGTTAGATAGACATGTGCAAGCTTTCCAGTATAAGGCTCAGTTCTTAGCTCCGTGGCCTGGGCCTAGAACTAAAGACACATTTGAAACTTCAATATGACACGGACTTAACAGTCAACTTTTTTCAGGTATTAAAATGCCTTTTGTAGAACTTTGAGGGAACTGTTAAGATCCCGAATCAAATGTCCCCATCACAGGCCTCACCCTTTTCCACTCTGTCCCTAGCCCGCACTAATACAAATGCAACAGCAACCAACTAGCAAGCCTCCCAAAACCAAAACAGTCCTCACCATGTTCATTTCCGTCTAGTAGATAAGAAAAAAATTTCACATGACAGATGTCACCGTTCCATATAATTTGCAAAGTAGAGAACCAATATAAAACAGCAGTAGAAATGGGGTCATCTGAGTTAAAACATTGCTGAAATAAAAAGTGCAATCTATGAAAGCTCAGAATCGGTGGAGCCATAAGGGTGGCTTTGGTTTAAACCTTTCTAAACCCTCTATGCATGTTGCAAACACTGTTGCTAAAATACATATAGAAGAAAAGGAGAAAGAGGAAGATGCTGGTTTACAATTCACTGGCTAAAAAAATTGTACTTAACATTTGTTAGAACGTTATTTGAAGCAATTTAGAATCATGAAATTGTTTGGGTTGGAAAGGACCTTAAAGAGCATCTAGTTTAAACCCCCTCTGCCATGGTCAGGGACACCTCCCACTAGATCAGGTTGGTTAAAGCCCCATCCAGCCCGGCCTTGGACACTTCCAGGGATGAGGCATCCACAGCTTCTCTGGGCAACCTGTGCCAGTGTCTCACCAACTCAGGTGTAGAATCTTCCACTTGACCTTGTTGAACTTCATGATGTTTGCACGTGCCCACCTCTCAAGCATGCCAATGTCCCTCTGGATGGCATCCAGCGTGTTGATTGTATCACACAGATTGTTTTGACTTCTTACAGCAAAAAAACCCACAAATATGAATGTATAGTAAACATTAAACATAGATAAGATTCTATAAATACATTTTTCACCTTTGGTATAATTCCGTGCCTTTATTTGAGACACAAAAAGATTATTTGGTCCTGCAAGATACATTCTTTACTCAGTACAAGATACGTTCTTTACTCAGATCATTTCTTTTTGCTCTACTTGTCTTCTCCTGGGAAAGAAAAAGTCTACATAGTCAGCTAATTTGTATTGATATAAGCTTTTGTGTTCGCCTCATAAAGCATGTTTCCTAATAAGATCAGTGGAACTGCTGCATTTTATACAAAAATTGAGATGATAGATTTTAAGCTTGTGATCATCTAATGAGCAGACCAGAAGCTACAGTGTATCATCCAGCAATCTGAAAAGGGAAGACTACACATGGACTACTGATCTCAATAATTCAAGTTCAGCTGCCAGACCAGGGAAGAAGACAAAACCAAACACCCATACACACAAAACCCCCAAACAAAAATAAATACACGTACCGAGCCTCAAAGGGGAAAGGGAATGATTAAAAAAATACTCTATTTTTGACAGGTACATATGAAGTACCTGCTTTCAAAGCTGCTAGCATTTTGCCAAGAAAATGCCTGAAAGGATGAAAATTAAGACAGTGAGAAGGCTTCAAGGGCACACAACAGTGCGGAGCCAAGGAGAATAATATCCTAAGGAAGAAGGAAGTGATGTGAGGAGTTTTCTTATACAGAGATTAGTGGTCACCATAGTACCAGATTCCCATCAGCCTGCCCTGCAATTCTGAGAGAAGCCATGGGGTCCACAAGGGCCTTGAACTCCTTGGTAGCCCAGGACCACACACCTTTCCACCAATCCAGTGCAGGTGAACGTGCATTTGAATGTTTGTAAGTAAAACAGGGCCAGATCACTCCTTTCCATTTTGAATAGCTCCGGAACCCCCAGTGCTCTTTCCTCCTTTTCTCTTCTACACCATGCAGGGGAAGAATCCCACTTCTAATGTGTTTTGGGGGAAAAAAAAATCTTGTGAAAACTTGATTCTGTACTTTCTAATGTCTTACGACCTTAAGCTATGCTGTATTACGTGGTGTTGATATTTTAATGTCTCTAAATCCATGTTAGCAGCAAAGCATTTTAATAGACATTTGTCACAGTGCTCAAGCATTTCACACAAAGCAGCAGCTGAATAGTTTCATTCAGCTACACATGGACCACATCTGTAAGGTTATGAGCACATCACCCAAAATGGGCATGGAAGGCTTTTATTATGATGAATTTGTGCTGGATTGCCCTGCTATGCTGTGTGAAATCTTGTCAAAACCTTGAATGATGTCTATTACAGTTTCCTGTAAAAGTATAGCTCTTGGCAAATACTGACATCACTACTGCCACATTTCCAGCTAGACCAAACAAGGTTAAACTGCAGAAAAAACAACAAATCATCACTAGCTCCAAACTCAGGTGAAAGTCTATAAACAAACTTGCTCCGTGGATTTGCTTTTCATGTCATTTCAGCAGTACAGCTGTCTGATGACAGGTTGTTTCATTAACTGCTGATTAAAAAAGTGTACTGAAAATGGATACATAACCTGTGTTTAAATTTAGTTCTTGCTTTTACATGCTGGAAAAGTAATTATGTGCATCAGCTAAACATTGTCTGATATTGAAATGAAACACCCCTAGGACAATTGGATAATATGAACTCTGTTAGTAAGAAAAATGTGAGGGCTGATTTGTTAGAAAAATTACTGCCTTTGCCTTGGGGCTAGAGAAAATATTCTCAAGCATAGTCAGCCTGGAGAACAGACGAAGAACAGAGAACAAGAAGCTCCAAGCAGGTAAACCATTTCCTGGAAAGTCGCGTTGTAGCTGAGATTAAGGGGAAGGAAGAGGATGACAAACCATACTGCTTCTTTGTTGGAAGTGAGGACATTTGGGCAGTAATTTGCAGTCGGATGAGATGAAACTGGAATTAAAGGTAATATCACCAGCACTGCATTTTCCAGTATACCAGTTTTCATCAGCAGTAATTTTTAAACAAGTGTAAACAGCATACACGAAGAAATGCAGAGCCAAGCAACCATACTAAATGAGTCTCAATGTCCATTAGAAAGGCATCTCTCTACAGCTTCCTGAGGAGAGTATATGGAGAGGGAGGTGCTTCCCCCTGGGATCCAATGATGGGACAGGGGGAATGGTTCAAAGCTGTGCCAGAGGAGATTCAGGCTGAATTTTTGGAAGCATTTCCTTACCAAGAGGGTGGTCAAACCCTAGAACAGGTTTCTTAAAGAGGTGGTTGATGCCTCAAGCTTCTCAGTGTTTAAGAGGCATTTGGACAGTGCCCTTAGTAACATGCTTCAACTTTTAGTCAGCTCTGAACTGGTAAGGTAGTTGGACTAGATGACCACTGTAGGGCCCTTCCAACCAAAACAGTACATTCTATTCCATTCCATTCTATTCTATTCTATTCTGTTCTATTCTAATTATGCTCTAGTAGCACATTGCAACATGTACACATTTTTTAGGAGTTCAGACCAAACCCATACATTTACATGTTGTTTTATTCAGAAACTAAAGTCTTTTCAAAATCAAAAATCTGTCGTGAGAGAGGATAACCTTTAAAATGCCACATAGAATAGTTTCTTGTTACTCAAAAACACCATTGTAGATATAGCAGGAAAAAGACAAAAGCTAAAGAGCTTCAGAGCGCTTTTAGAGTTTTTTGGTCATTTCTCCAAAAATCAAAAATCCAGATTTCTCTGAAAAGCATATAAACCTAGTTGGATAAAGTTTTACTTACTTTTCCCAACAAATCTAATTTAAAGATTTTACGGTGGCATTCAAGTTTCATATTTGTCTCCCATGAAATAAGTTTAGATCATGTGCATGGTCAGCAAAGCTTTCTGGCACATCAGAACAGCCCATCCCACACCCACCTTCTCAAGCACCTTTGTGGCAGTTTTCACATTGCTGCTCAGTCCTGACTATTGTAAGATTATGATTTCATTGAAGAGCTGCAAAAAACAGAGCCAGTTACATAATAGTTATGAGATTAAAGAAGAAGCCTCTTCTGATTTGTATTCTTTCACTTACGACTATGCTTAATCATACAGATATGTGGCAATTTTCATCACTGGTTGAGGCTTAGCTACAATTTTCCTTTCCATGAGCTCTTTGCCTGTTTTGGATGATAAATCATGGAAACTTCTATAAACATGACAGTTGTCTAATACAGAGCTCCTGCTGTTATGCAGAAAAACATCATTCTAGACACTACCACAAAATATTTGTATTTATGATGCTAGCAACATCCAAAAGCATTGTCTGTTGCTGTGACTACAAAATCTGATTAACACAGTATGGTTGCAATACAGAAGCAACAGTCTACCTGTCTCAGGGCTGTTTATAGTCAACCTCTTATTATGTTTGTCCACTCTGCTGTCCTTTACCAGTAACCCAAGACCTTGCAGCAGGAAGTCCCATTCCCGAATAAATTTTAGAGAAGAATAGCCTTCGTCAGGTAAAATCACAGTCCCAAGCACCTTCGTATAGCATCACCAGCTTATCACTTAAATGTTCATACTGGCTCCTTTCTGCTGTCCCACTTTAGAGGTAAAGAAAGTAGAAATCCTATTGCTGTATCTGTTTTGCTCCTTCCCTGGCACACCTGTCAAACATTGCATGTAATTACAGAGCCCTGTAATCCCACAGGTCCATTCTGATACCAAGCAGGACAGAGGGTGGCCACCCACAGACAGGGCTAAGAAAGTGCAGGCACTAAGCCCCAATTTGCAGACGCATGCATCTTCATGTGATTTACATGCTAGCACAGCCACTACTTACACCAGCAAATACTCTCGATAATTTCAAAAGCAGAGCAAACACAGGCCCCAGAGACTGCAGTTTTCATTATTTTTTTTGCATACTGCTACAGTAGTTCAACACAATTATCAAACAGGTTATTTTTAAAACGATAAGCTCATTCACTTTAAGAGAAGACAAATAACATGGCAAAGTTTTCAGAGGACTTTATTTCTTTAGAAACTAAATCCCACTGATTTCATCTAGAGAAAATGTTCACGCATTCCCAGCTTCTTTAAATACAAAGTACACACGTTGCACATGATGTGTTGCTCCTTCTAGAATTCTCAGCCCTCACAAATTACACTGACACTGACTGGGATCCTGGAGGGAATCCAAGAAGCACATAATTCATCAGATTTCACCCACACTCAGACAGCCTGGCTGCCTGCTTCATTCTTGAGGCTAAGTTTCTACAATTTCGTTTGAACAGGTCACCTCCAACCTCAATCCAAGAGCCACAGTGTCTAAACTTTGAATCAGTTTGATTGACACTGCCTAGGGTATTCACTGCATGGAGTTTTCTTGCAAAAACAACGCAGCTGCCGGACTACAGTTCTGAAACTCTAAAAGGCAAGAGCCCAAATTATTTCAAGAAACATGAC
The DNA here is from genome assembly GCF_000703405.1 of Apaloderma vittatum. Lineage (NCBI taxonomy): Eukaryota > Metazoa > Chordata > Aves > Trogoniformes > Trogonidae > Apaloderma > Apaloderma vittatum. Next base: position 96,175 of record NW_009702850.1, read on the forward strand.
ACTGAGTGAAGAATGTGGTTTGCACAGCTGAAAATGAAGGTCATCCATTTTGAAATTTAGCATATGTAAATAAAATGTTTGGCTTCTTTAAATTTTTCTATTTAAATTCCTGTAAGAGTCAGGGGATTCAAATGATTGCTGGTAGAAAATCTAAATTCTTGTCATTCTCCTTTAAAATTGAGCCTACTTTTGATCCCCCAAATATCAAAGGCATTATTCTTTTACCAAACTTGTAATTTGTGATTGATTTTAAATTACCTTAATTGTTTTCTTAGATAATACTGATAATATTTTAGCTTTAAGTTTCAGTAACTATGGAAAACTGAGTGAAAATTTAAATACATTCTTGAAATAGCTATTCTTGATGTCCAAATATGAAGCTGACAAAACACTGTCAATTACTTTTTATTTACATAGGATGTTCATGTTGTAGTTAAGTATCTCAATTAATTGATTACTTTATGCTTTTAATATGTTTAGATCTTAAAACAATATAAAAAGTCTTTAAGTAGTGTACAAAAGTATTTCCAGAGTTATTGGTAGCATATACGTCATGGACAAATTATGACACTGGAAAAGAAAAGTCAGTAATAGCTCTAAGATATTTAAAATATGTAAGACTTTTGTTCTTTACAGTCCTAATCTAACATCATATTACTATATTCTTAGAGAAATTTAGCATTATGTTACTGTAAGAAACCAAAATCCAATAGTATTTAGGAGTATTCAAGCACATCATGGATTATTTTGTTGCAGGTCTACTATGAAATGAAGTAGAATCTCAAAAACCGAAGGGAAGAATTTTTAGGTACTCTTGTTTAAGGCCAAATTTGACGTTGTTCAGACTAAAATTGATATTTAAAAGAATGTTTCTTTCTTGCAGTTCAGTAAGAGGCAGTAGTATTACTGTACATTCAAGACTATAATCAAGAAATTACGTATATACCTTCTAATGCCAGAAGAATACATGAACTAACTTTAAAGTCATGTTGGGATGCAATCAGCTAGGTTACTTTGGACTTCAGGACAAATAAACCCTTTAGCATAAGCTAGTGTATTTGAACAAACCTGCAATCCATCCAGCTGCTACAACCCATCTGCAATCAAGCTGCTTGAAATAATTCAGTTTGGTTTGCACTCTGTAGTCAATATCAGGTCTTCCTTAAACTGTCACGCGTGATTCTGTTATGCAAATGTGCATAGTGTATTAATTAACATTTTTTTGTAATTTAAAATGTGTTGAAAGCAAAGAGGGGAGAGACAAAGTTATGGCAATATTGAATTTCTTATTCTCTCACTTGTTTAATTCATATCCTATCTGGATGGTTTCCAGATAAAAATTACTTTTTCTGCTGTGATGTCAGATTACAGTACTTACTGAGCACAGAAGTAATAGCGAGCTACCTCTTTTAAATACATTTCTGCTTCTTTACAGCATTTATCAGGCACTGAAATACACAGTAGTTATTTTGAGACATAGCTCAGGAGGGAAGGAAGAAGAGTTATTGTCTTTTATATCCTTTCAGATGTAAATAATGATGCAATATGTTATTTTATCCCTATGGATTATTTAAAACAACATTGCTAAAGCATCAGAAAGATCCACCACTAACTGGACTTGTAGACAACGTCTTAAAGAAAAATTCAGGAATAACATATATTACAAAGGTGGCTAGGATGACAAGATACCTTGTAAAGTCACTTTACAAAAAGAGACTAGAAGAGCTTGGTTTGTCCAGTATATTAACATGAAAGTTAAGAAAGCAATTAGTATATCTCTACAAATTCAACTGGAGGATAAACAAATGAGTGAAAAAAGAGTCCTTTAAGTTGAAGGAAAATGATAACCCAAGGAGAAACCTATATAAATTTGCCACAAATAAATACAAGCTGAAAGAGAAAATTAAGTTTTTGTTTGTAATCATAATGAGACTCTGCACAAGCCTTCCCATACAGATGAGGGAGGAAATTCAGTTATACAACAAAATGGCAGGGATTTCATCCTGTTGTAGGATCCTGCAACTAGAGAAATAGTCCCACTAATCCAAGGAGTGCTTACTCTGTAACAGCAAAATTTTACCTGCTCCAGTGGTCTCAAATATCATCATTCCACCTCAAGACCTGTACCAGTTTGGCAGCTAAAGAGTCAAGCAGGAATGATAAGAACACAGTGCATTCTTTGCAGCAAACTTTAGTGGTAAAGATACGTAAACATAAATAAATAGAAGGTAAACTCTTTCTGAAAACAGATCTCAACTATGCTTACATGTTGCTGAACTCAGAAGGTGCTGCTCAGGAAGCAGATCTTGCAGTCATCATTGGAAGTTCTTAAAAATCTTCGACTCTGCACATGGGCATTCAAAGCACTAACCAATGTTTGGGCAACATCTCTAAGGGTATTGAGAAAAAGACATCTTGCTGCTGTGAAAAGCTTCATGTTGCCACATTCCAAGTATCGTCTACTGTTCTTGTCTCCATGTCTCAGAAGGACTTAGAGGGAGATAACTACAATGGTCAATGTGATGGAGGCACTGAAAAGCCTGGGATTTTTGAAGTTTGAAGAGAAGTATGAGGGAGGAGCAAAAAATTGAAGTTTAAAAAAAAAAAATCTTGAAGGTTTCAGATACAGTGAATCCAAAGACTCTTAAGCAGATCCATCAAAATAGAATTCCCTTGATAAATTTAATATTATATTTAAATAGATTAAACAAAATATTTTATGTAACAGGCAGTGAACTTCTGGGAATTACTGTCTTGGGAAACTGTGAATCATTTAGTGTTATCAGATTTAAAGAAGAGTTAGATTCATAAACGTTAGTTCCAAGAACAGAAACTAATGGGACTAAGTAATAAGAAACCCTCTAACAGCCCTGATACAATTAGGATTGCAGAGATGTGAGATGGATTGCAGAAACCAGTTTACATACTCCCACACACTCCCAAAATCTATCTCCTCTTGCCCATTCTGAAGCAAACAGTGACGTAGATGAACATCAGTCTGACTCGGTATGTCATTTCTTATCATGTGCTCCATGAAGCCATTTCATCTTATAAGGTCTGACCTCTATGCTAAAAATATGCAAATTATTTAGTTAGTGACCTGTGCTGTCCATGTAGCAAATGTTGGACAACCAGCAGAGACTGGAGTAAAGACTACTTCAGCCTGTACACCTGAGCAAAACAAACTACAGCACCATCCATTCCAGTCTCAGTGGCTGCCTGCTCGATTCCTTGGTGACTGGCTTCGCATCAGCCCTAGAGTGGTTAAGAATCATGGGTTCAAGAAAACTTGCAATTAAAGATCATGCAAGTCCATTAAGTGAGAAAATATGAATAATTCATTCTCCAAATGAGATAAGCAAAGTCAATCATATAAACCAGTTTTTGCTAACTTTACATTTTAACTCCAGGACATTCTACGTCCTCCGTAAAGACATCCAAAGTCATGCAGCAGGGGAGGATGATTTAATAAACTACGTTATTACACTGTGTTAAGTCTACCACGTTCGACTGTGTACTCCACAAGTATATACACAGACCTGTCAGCGGCAATCTGGCCAGAGTACTATAAAATAATCAATACATTTATATGTTTTAGTGTTATCTCTTCACTACATTCCTTTTCACCCAAACTGATCAAAAAAAGAAACAGAAAAAAACCCCACATACTCACAGGTTTGAGTCTGAATGGCAAACGCAAAGCTTATTGTTCTATATTTATCAAGCTTACAGTAACTGCAGACAAGTAAAACATCATCTGAATAATGCTATAACTTATTAAACAGGCTAAGATATCCTTAAAAAAATATGGTCAGTCTATATCAGAAGGGACAAATTGAGCAAAAGACCTTTTCTCAAGTGAACTGGGATGGGAAAACATGTACCCTTGAAAGACTTGCAAGTTTTAAGTGCAGATCCAAAATAAAGTATCTTTGTTTTCCTGTAGCCTACTTATGGTAAACACTTCTACACACATAACATTAATTCCTCACAGGAAAAAAAATGTGATTATAGGAAAAATTATTAGACAGAGAATGACATTCTTCTGGCAAGCCTTTTTATTATTATGATCCCTAATTATTTATTATTATGATCCATCTGAAACCATGAAACCCAGGTTTCTGATCTAATCTGAAAACATGCTTTTATGGTAAAAACCAGACATCAGTCACTATCATACTCTACTAAAACTGCTGTTTCCAGTATGAAAAATGGATCAGTTTCATCTTTAAAACATGTGATTAGGACTAGGGCAATGGTAGCTGCTGGAGGCCCCATTGGTTTCGCTGAATTAAACCTTTAATTGTCTCTTCAGTTGTTAAAAGAATTCCTGCAATCCAGCATAACTTTTCAGCTAAAGCACACAATTTACTTTTTTACAGCTCTCTCTAGGTAAAATAAATCCAGGCAAAGAAGGTATGGCCTTGGGCCAGTCTCTACCTCAGTGTGGGTGTGGAGTTTACTAGGTGATTGCCACACATGAGTTTGTGCTTGTGAAATGTCAACTCATCTGACCAAGTGTATTAAAACACATACTGTGTTATTTATGTTTATTTTAAAATAGTCTCAAAGTACTTTGCATAAATCCAAAATGCTACATTCATTTAAGTATTTGTACACAGCTGTATGTATATACTTGACAATGGTTCAATTGCAAAAATATTCTTGTTTCCCTGACACTAATCCTAACCCTAACCTTAATGACTAATCTTAACCCTAATCCTAACCTTAACCACTTAGTTGACTAACCCTAACTCTAAATCTAACCTTAACCCTCTGATAAAATCTCTGATGGCTACGTAGACCAACAGATCATCTCCCTTGATTTCAGAGGCATTCTGAAGAGCAAATTAGATGACGTGCTTTTTCTCAGTAACAACTTATTTTTCAAGTCTGACATGTTTTCATGTTGTCTTGGAATCCTCTTTGACTAAAGCATAAATTTTGCTTTCTGATAACCAGATTAGAAAAATTATGAGCATGTCTTGCAAAGCATTGAGGAAATGGTTTGTAAAACAAATTAAAAAATGCCAAATAATTACAATTAGTTTTAGTGATTAGCTAATAGAGATAGCTTTGTTGAGTTCCTTACAAATCTTCACAGTAGGTTTTGATTATGATCTTCCAAGTCAGTTATCCTGACAGATTTAGGTTTTTTTCAGGCATAAAGATACAGCCCCCTTTTTTTTTTTCATTTGAAATGAAAATAATACCTTAAAGACATGTAGACAGGCTCTGAGTGTTAGAACACGACTAGTATTGTGTGAACATGTAATATGTCAAATACAGGATAGGGTGAGGGACTCTATAACTTATCCTCCACTTATTTGTCTATGTGTGTCTGTTGTATTTGACACAGACCATTTATGAAGATACCAATTAATCTTTAACATGAAGTGTTGAAATCATAAAAAGACAACCTATAACCTATTGCAGTAAAACCACCTTCATTCAAAAAGATATCAACAACAAAACACTGGCTTCATTAATCAAGTAGATAAACACATAAGAGGGAAACTTGTTTTGAGTCAGACACTGGACTGGGAAACTTAAATTCAGTTGTACCTTGGCAGTAGACTTCATAAATGCTTGAATAGGTCTTCCGGTGCCTCAGTTCCTCACCTGTAGAATGAGGCTAAAATCTCCATCTCATAGCCATGTCAGAAATTTCCTTGAATTTCTGCAAAGCAAAAATACCACAGCATTGGGATTCAGATGTTGAAAAAGTCAGATTGAACAAAAAAGATCTGTCACAGGATTGCTACCACATCCAAACTATGTGTTATACAAATTTATCTCCACAGACAAGAAACTCATTAGTTCAGCTACAGAGTTTCTACAGTCAATGCCATAGAAATCACAGTTATAATATTGTGTTAAATGGGCACAGCACTAAATGTCATTACAATGCCATTGGCTCAGCACAAACCAGTACAACAGAAGCAGTCATTTTTCAGGTCATTTCTTCAGATATGAGAGGCAGATTTTCAGTCCACAGAAAACTGTTGAGAGCCAGAATCTTAAAAGACATCTGCACCTTCAAAGGTCTCCTTTTGGATGACTCCTTTAGGGGAAGGAAAGTGAAGTAATGGCCCAGTGAGTCAGCCATAACTTTGAGGTGGATATGCTTAGACTTTGCTTTTTATAACAAGCTCCCCAAAGAAAACCAAAACACTTTAAAACTCAAAATTGCCAGGAAGACTGGAATACTTAACTTTTAAAATACAGGAAATTCTAAGTGTCTAAAGGAGATGGAATAGAAATTAAAAGGATTTATACATAGCTTTCTCTGGCCCACTGCATCTTTGCAGATATTTTGCTTCAAGTGAGGTGGCAGTAGACTCAGTGTATTTCTCATTTGCATCAAAGCCCTTCTTTGCCCTTTGTGCTGAAGGAGGTTTATATGTTCCCTTTGAAGGTCAGCTGGTAGGTCTCAACCACATCAGGTCCTTCCGTGGCAAACTGCAACTCCCAGCTCTGTGCTGGGATTCCCTCAGCAGCCTCTTTTATGCAGTCTGTAAGGTGCCCAGGAACCTTCCCTGCCCTGCATCAGCTCCATGATCCCATCATCTGTATTGGGTTGGCTCAGCCGGATTTT
>NW_009702851.1:0-71756 GCF_000703405.1 Apaloderma vittatum
ACTTCCCCTTAGAAAAGCCATGCTGACTGCTTCTAATAACCCTCTTGTCGTTGATATGCTTAGATACAGCACCAAGGATAAGATGTTCCATCGCCTTTCCAGGGATGGAGGTGAGGCTGACTGGTCTGTAGTTACCTGGGTCATCCTTCCTGCCCTTCTTGAAGATTGGAGTGACATTTGCCTTCCTCCAGTCTTCAGGCACTCTTCTGTTGTCCACGACTTACCAAAGATGATGGAGAGTGGCCTAGCAATGACTCACTCCCGCCAGCTCCCTCGGCACCCGTGGGTGCATCCCATCAGGGCCCATGGATTTATGGATGTTCAAGGGTTCAAACTGATCCCTAACCCAGTCCTCCTCAACCAGGGCAAACTCCTCCTTTATCTTGCCTTCCTCTGGGGCCTCAGGGGACTGAGGATCCTGAGGACAGTCTCTATCAGTGTAGACAGAGGCAAAGAAGGCATTCAGTAACTCTGCCTTCCTTCTGTCCTCTGTCTCCGGGGCACCCACCTCATTCACCAGATGGCCTACATTGCTTCTAGTGTTAGCTTTGTTGACAACGTATTTGAAGAAGCCCCATCTGCTGTCCTTGATCTCCTTCGCAAGTTTTAGTTCCAAGGAGGCCTTAGCTTTTCTAATTGCCTCCCTACATTCTCTGACAGCAGTCCTATACTCCTCCCAACTGGCCAGCCCTTCCTTCCACAATTTATAAACCCTCCCTTTCCACCTGAGTCTGCCCAGCAGATCCCTGGTTAACCATGCAGGTCTCCTGGATCTCTTTCTTGATTTCTTCCCTGTTGGGATGCACTGATCCTGAGCCTGGAAGAAGTGGTCTTTGAATACTGACCAGCTCTCTTGGGCCACTTTACATTCCAGTTCCCTGTCCCATGGGGTTTCCCATAGCAATTGCTTGAAAAGGCAAAAGTTGGCCCTTCTGAAGTCCAGAGTTGTGACCCTGCTTGATATTCTGTTTCTACTGCGCAAGATCCTGAACTCTACCATCTCCTGGTTGCTGCAGCCTAGATTGCCATCAACCTTCACTGTTTCAACCAGATCTTCCCTGTTTGTGAGCAGAAAGTCCAGCAGTGCTCCTCTCCTGGTCAGTTCATTCACCATTTGCGTCAAAAAATTATCATCGATGCACTGGAGGAATCTCCTGGACTGCAGATGGCTGGTTGTGTAGGCCTTTCAGCAAATATCTGGGTAGTTGAAATCCCCCATGAGAACCAGGGCCTGTGATTGAGAAGCTGCTGCCAGCTGCCTGTAAAAGGCCTCATCAACTTTCTCCTCCTGATCAGGTGGTCTGTAATAGACACCCACCATAGTATCACCCATGCTAGCCTGCCCCTTAATTCTTACCCACAGACCCTCGACTTGCTCCTCATCTGCCCCTGGATAGATCTCAATACGTTCCAGTTGCTCTCTCACGTAAAGAGCACTCCACCACCTCGCCTTATTGGCCCATCTTTCCTAAAAAGGACAGAGCCATCAAGGCCTACATTCCAGTTATGCGAGTTGTCCCACCACGTCTCTGTAATCGCAATGAGATCATAGTTCTTCAACCACACACAGAGTTCTAATTCCCCCTGCTTATTCCCCATGCTTCTTGCATTGGTATACAGATACTTAAGAGATTTAACAGAGAAGCATCTGTTAGCATTGCTTGTGCCATCCGTGTTGGAGCGGGTGTACTTAAGCTGGGTCATTGTCTTGACGTCTAACCCTGGGATACTTCCCCCTGGCTCGTCTGTAGTGAGCCAGGTTTTATCTCCTTCCCCCTCCTACCTAATTTAAAGCCCCATCAATTAGTTCTGCCAACTCACCAGTGAGAATTCTTTTCCCTCTCCGAGACAGCCCCACTCCCTCTCTATCTCTCATGCCCGGTGCTGTGTAAACTTCCCCATGATCATAAACCCCAAAATGCTGCTGGTGGCACTAGCCCTTAAGCCATGCATTAACTGCATGTGGTTTTCTGTCCCTTTCAGTATTCGTACCTGCTACTGAAGGGGTAGAAGAGAAAACTACCTGTGCCCCCGATCCTTTGACCAACTGGCCAAGTGACTTAAAGTCCGTTTTAATTCTCTTAGTACTCCTTTTATTGACCTCATCACTGCCAACCTGGACAACCAGCAATGGGTAGTAATCAGCAGGATGCACCAGACTAGGGAGATTTTTGGCAACGTCCCTAATCTGAGCTCCAGGGAGGCAACAGACTTCCCTGTGGGCTGGGTCCAGACACCAGATGGGACCCTCCATTCCCCTCAGGATGGAATCCTGAATGACAACTACCCTCCTTTTCTTTTTTGGTGGGCTGGTCCTGATGCCTGGGGCTGACTCTCTCACTGTAGTCAGCCCCATGGGAGCACATCCATCCACCTCTTAATTTCCTTGGCTCTCCTGCTCCAGAGCCTCACACTTGTTCTGCAGAGGCAACTGGGCAGGCAAGGGGGGCCGGGCAGGGATTCGCCTACCTCTCCGAGGCACGACCTGTTCCCATCCCCCCCCATCTCTTAGGTCCCCTCCTCTGACCTGATGGCCATAGGGGAGAGGATCGTGTGGAGCTTGCTGTGTGTGCCCCAGGGAGCGGCTCCATCGATCTCTCTCTCTTTCGCGCTCCCTGATGCTCCTCAGCCTCTCCACCTCTTCGTTTAGCTCCGCCACGGGGCAGAGAAGGCCACTCGACTGACCACACCTCTCACAGGCGCTGCCAGCTGCAGCAGGCACAGGCTCAGGCACTCCCTGCAGCCCGAAGCTGCCCACCTGCGCTCCTGGGCTGGAGCATCCTCTGCGTCCCCGCACTCCTTCTCGCGGAGGATTTGTCTGGCAGCAACCGCGACAGCGACCTCGCACCGGCTCACCTTGTGCCCGGTGGGCAGGGTCCAGCCGTTGCCCTCCCTGGGGCTCTTTAAACCCCGGGAACGACCGCTGGGCACCTTAACAGCCCGGTTCATCTTAGCGCCGCTGTGCTGGCTCCGCCGCCGGCTCTCCCAGCCACCCGCCTACGCTGCCTCCGCCTCCCGGACCGGCAGAGCTGATCCCGGCTAGAAAAACGCTTCGAAAAAGCCCCAGAAAGAGCTTTTCTTCGGCTTTTTTTCTGTAGCAGCTCCCCCCTAGTCGCAGACTCACCTGGTCTGAAGTGGATCTTCCACAGAAATGGTCCCTCCATGCCCAAACAATCTATAGTTCTATGTTTTTATAGTTCTAAGTTTTATCTTCTTTTGATCCTCGGCAGCAAGTTTCAGTCCCTAGTGCAAGGTGCAGCCACCCTGTGGGTACCTAACTGGAGGCAGGCCACCAAACCGTGACCATCCTTCAGCCCCAGAGCCGGCACAAGGCGGGAAAGTGGAGGATGTGAAGGACAGAGGAGGTGTGGGGCAGATGACGGGTGTCCAAGGAGAATGTCCAGCCCATGAGAATAGGATGATGGCAAACAGAGCAACAGCTGGCAATAAAATTATGGTGTTGGGGAAAGAAAGTGGAAAAGGTGGATATAACAATTGGTGGGTTTACAAATTTGACATCTGAACTGTGCATTCTGAAAAGATAAAGATAGACACACTCTTAAGATGGTTCCAAGGGGATCTTATACATGGTGGAGGAGGAGAAGCAAAGAATAGAGAGCCAGAGTCTCCTCTGTGGACTCTTCTGGGAACAGTGACAGGAAAAAAAATACAAAAAGTTTTGTTTAAACATTAAAGGTCTGTGGTGTTTGTGCAATTTTTTGGTTTTGTGAGTTGTTTTACCGTGCAGGTGGTCAAACACAAAAGTACCCAGAGAGGCTGCAGACTCCATCCTTAGAGGTACTGAAAACCCAAGTGGGGATGGCACTAGGCAGCCTGCCTTAGCTGATTCTGCTCTGAGCGGGGCTGGACCAGCACATTTCCAATAGTGGCTTCTCACCTCAACCATCCTGTGATGGTTAGATAATTAGATAAGGCCCATAGCCAGCCTAAGAAGAGCCGCTCACCTGGTGTGGACACATTGTACCACCTTTCATCTTGTGAGAGCATGGAGGGGACCCTCAGCTTCTGCTCAAAGAACAAACATAGTGAAGGACATTATTTGCATATGGAAAAAACCCACCCTCCACATCTTCTGGGCATACTTTGTTCTTCTCAGTGAGAGAGAGAAAGGCTTCAGATTAACTAGTACAATCAGGGACCTGATTTCCTCAAAACAAGGCAGCTCAAATGAATCATCTCATATTCCTGGCACAAAATGCTGCTAGCTCTTGAATGCTAAGGCAGGATATAGTAGGCAACAGCCTGACTGTACATGAATTGAGGTTGGATTTGATCATGCCAATTACTTTCAGAGATTAGCCTTTGCAAACACATTTTCTACAACCAAATCAATTGCTGATCCTTACTCGCCCATTTCTTCTGTCACCTATCATCCTGCAGCAAAGCAATCAGCGTCTTCACACGCTGAACTAGCTCAGTGATTCTCACACCTGGACTTTGGTTTCCATCCAAGTCTCTTTGCATGGCTAAGGCACACCTAGCACAGAGCTCATATTTATTTTTCATTCTGCCTGCTGTATTTCAATAAACTGAATGCAGAGCACACAAGGGTGAAGTCTTAATTCCAGGCAGGACAGAAACATGACACGCTTCTGTGCTTACCGACAACCTTGATGCACTGTGGGTATAATAATTTATATTTTGTCATTTTGGAACAAGAATAAAGCAAGCCAATGACCCCTGTTTGACTCTAAAGTGTTTTTTACATTGTCAAAACACTCAGATTTAGAAAGATAATTACCCCATTACTTCTCTCATTATATCTCAAATTAAACTACAAGATTTCTATGGTCTATCTCTTTGCAGCTGAACTCACTCCAGATGCGCACGAAGCAGAAAGGACAATAACCAGGAAGGCTTCAACGGGGCTTTTGCCTCTACTTCTCACTTCAGAGGGAAAGGGCCAAGTAGTGTCCCGATCCTCAGCAGGCAGGGCAGGTGTGAGAGAGCAAAGCATCAAGAGCAACCACATACTGAGGTCATCTCCCCAGAAAACTACTGGATAGACACAGGCTTGTGCACCCCAAGCACAACAGTGAGGCACTGGGCTTTCTGAGCCACTCCTCACCTTCAGCTAGCTGAATCTGTAAGGGCGGATCTTACCCTCTCTCCATCTCCCTCGGTGCCAGGTGCTGGATGCTTCTGGTCCAAGAGGAGCTGTGCTGCTGTACAAGGATGACAGCTTGTACCCCAGGGTGTCCAGGGAGCAGGAGCCCCTAAAGTGTCAATAGAAAAAGGTAGGACAGAACAGTCCAAACAAGCAACATGCCCTGGAAGGAGTGACTGCAGTCTAGCAAGCAGAACTCAGCAGCTACAGAGCCACAAACCTCCAGCTGCCCCTCCCTGAGTGGATCTAATTTAACAAGCAACTGGGAAATTAGCTGGGTCCCCATTGGGCTAAACTGGGTAATGGTGTGAGTCATGCAGCTAGTGATGAAGAGGGAGAGGCTGGCAACTTGGATTTATCTGGGGACCTGACGGAGGTGTTACCAATGTTGTGCTTGAGTGTTTCTCTGAAAATCTGTGCATCTCACAAGTTCTCCATCTTTCCCACAGGGATTTGGGCTGCCCGGTAAACCCCACTCTTCCTCTGTGGTTATGGCATAACACCTCTTACCATGCCTCTAGCCATGCCTACTTATTTGATCTTGCAGTTGCTTTCTATCAAATAATCCCTGTTCCTTGTGGTTTCTGTAGTGGGTCGTCACTGAGGACTGCTTGTTCGACTACTCTTTTATCAATGGGAAAACATCACATTCTTTTGTGTACATTTATCAAGACTGCAACCCAACTTGCGCACATTCTTTTGCAAGAAGAGAGCGGCCGCCAGGAGCTTCTAGAGAGGTCACTGCAAACCCTGGACCTAGCTCATATCATCTACAAAACCAGGCCCAGACTCCCACCTTCATGCTTCATATGTGGCCATGCATCTTACCTGCTGCCAAGTCTCAGTCTGACACGATCTTCACCAAAAAGTGCTGAAATAGGAGATGATAACCCACTCATGGAATAACTATCACCCCTAAAATCTATACTCAGCTTCAAAACACAGTCAATCACCAGCTGTAACCTTCCCTGACTTGAAGGTCACATATATCCAGTGTAATGACTTTGGTATAGATACACATTTCTCTTCATTTTTTCCATCATAATTATAGAGTAATTAGAACATAATCCAGGCATGTTTTATTCTAGGGAAAAGCTTATAAGCAGACATGACAAGACTTTCAAGACAAAGATGGCCTCAATTCAGGCTCCTGACAGAAAACGTATTATTTCAGTTCTGAATCCACATGCAAGTAGATGTGAAGTAGTCCTTCATATTTATGTTCCTTGATTTAGCTTATACTATTATATATTAATGTAGGGTGCTGTTTAGCCAAGGCCAAGACTGAAGGTGTTATTGTGCTCTCCTTAGGAGGCTAATTCTTCCCTGAGTTCTCTTGCTAATACTGCACAAATCAAGTAGTTAATCATGGTTCAGGTAACAGGTCTTAGGGCTCCCAGGAATGTAGCCATATTTTTTCTTTTGTCGCTGTGGGTTTTTTATGTTTTAAGGCAACGTAGCAGGCTTGGGATGTGGGATACACCAGAAATAAACTAGGCAGTTCACTGTTGGACATGCAGCTAGAGGGTGAACTATTGTAAACCAACACATTTAACCAGTGGAAACCTCTGCTGTAAGATCTGAGACCAAGAACTGATTTAGGATTTCAGAGGAGGAAGAAATATTTCTCTGACTAACAGGAACAATGTTGGTCTGGCCTCCAAAAACATTGGAAGCCCTGTAAGCTTTAAGTTCCAGAAGAAATACCTGCTTCTGATTTCTGGGGCTGAAGAGGCCGAAAGGCAAGTCCATCCCGCCATTGAGCTGCCCAGATAGGGACCAATCATGGGGCAGAGAGACGGATTGATGTGCTGCTGGTGGCCAGCAGCCCACTGCTCCTTCACCCACTGCACCACATTTTGCAGTCGGGTAATCAGATGTATCAGTATTTGCCTGCTGCCCTTAGACAAATAAAATTGTAACCAGCATTTTGGTTTTTGCATCCTTTCAGCTCAATTTTTTTGGGTTGCTGTACCATGAAATTTTCCACTTTCTTCCTATTGCCTTAAAAACTTAATTGTTTAAAGGAGGGAAATGTTTTCACTCCTCTGTTAGATAATCAACTTTCTTTGAACTGTGAGGAAAAACAGGAGAGGATAGGTCAGATGGGTTTATATTTGGGGTATGACTTGATGTCCAGTAAGAGGATAAGGGGCAATAATCACAAATGGGAAAACAGGAGGTTCAAGCTAAACATGAGGAAATACTTTACTGTGAGAGTAACGGAGCCCTGGCATAGGCTGCCCGGAGAGGTTGTGGAGTCTCCACCTCTGAAGACTTTCAAAACCCACTTGGATGTGTTTCTGTGTGACCTACTCTAGGTCATTCTGCTCTGGCAGGGGGGTTGGACTAGATGATCTTCAGAGGTCCCTTCCAACTCCAACCATTCTGTGCTTCTCTGGCTTGTCCATTGTCCTTAACTAATGAAGCATGTGGGAGAGACCGTAACTGTAGTGTCACGGTGGAGTTGAAAGACCCAATGAGAAATGGGCTCCACCTGCTTCCCTAGTAGTACCTACTGTAAATACTTTTGGATTTTATAACCTCTAATTAACCTGCTTTGGTTTCACCAGTTGCATTGCTGAGGAGTGAAACAATTTGTGCGACTGTCGTGTTCCATTACGCTGTCAGCAATTTAGCCCTGATTAAAATACATCTGTGTTGCAAAACCAGGCTGGCACGGAACCAGTGCTCTCAGAAACACAACCTCTAGCTCTCAGAAACACAACCAAAAAGTGTCCAAACACAGCTGCCCATGGAGAGCACCTTACCAATCCAGTAAGGCTAAGCATCACTCTCTTGCCTTAAAGCCATCCATTTAAGCAGTTACTGATCTGCAAATAAAATCCATAATGGCTTTTAAATGTTGCTCAAATTAGTGCCTAATTATCTACCCTCCTTTGGGAGGTCAGATGGTGTATTTATTTAAAACATTCCTTTTGCAATATTTTAAATGGCCTGGCATTCTGGGCCACTGAGGTTAGTGGAAATTTCGTTTTGGAAAAGAATGAGAGCTGGAGGCACAACCAGGAGCCCTGGGATGGGGTGTCCCTCTGTGACCACCAATCTCCTGGAGGGACTTGGTCTCTTCACCTGGTGACGCCCCAGCCAGATCCGCCAGGGAAAACGTTCAGCCCCGGCTGCCGCATTCAGGCACTGCAGGAAAGGCTGAGGAGAGGGAAAACTCCCTGTGTCCTTCACATTCTTGGGCTGCCTTTTCTGAGAGCTCCCAGAGGAGCCTCCCCCTTAGCCAGAGTGCTGGCCATTCCCTCTTTCCACAAATTTGGGAAGAAGGTCCTCATGGTTTGCACTCACGCACTTGCTTTTCTCATGCCTCTTTAATCCTCAGTTGGCCTTTTACTCTCCTGGCTGACCTGGGGCTGCTGTGTTTCACAGCAAAAGGGATCAACTGCATCTGTTACGGTGTCAGCAGTGCCAGAGGAGACTCGTTTTGAAAAGGAACGTCCTTGAGCTCCCAAGAGATGTGAAGGAGCTGAAACGCAGTATTACACTGCTTGCCTCTACCATCAGTTCACATTAGAGGCAGTCAAGCTATTGACTTGAAACTTCAATTCTCCTTCTTAAGAAAAGAATGAAGCTGGATTTGGAAGAGGAAAAAGAAATCTACATTTTCATGAGCCAATGCCTGTGATTTTTCTGTGCGCTGATGAAAATTGAGAGGAATGCAGCGCAATAAACCAGGAGAGGAAACAGCCCAGTCATGAAGCTGTCACCAGGAAAACCTCAGGCAAAGGTTGTACAGCCTCTGCAAATCTGATGTTACCTCTCCAGTGAGAGGCAAGAGGTTCAAACAACTCATGAAAAGATTTCAAGGTGATTACACAGAATTAAAAATAAATCTGGAAAACTGAATGAGCTGAGGAAAGAGACCTCAGATGTTCCTGCTGCTAGTGTTTGGCCAAGACCCTGCTCTTGGCAAGAAGGCTGTCTGCTTCTCGCCTGATTTGGATCTGTTGGGATCTACAAAACTCTGAGATGATTAAGTTTCCATGGATGCCTGTAACTGAATCCTTCTTCTTCTCTTCTTCAGTGTGCTTGAGAGAAGTTTTAATATTTGTGACAGCATTTGGGGTATTAATCCTTGGGAAATGATCACCCCATAGTATTTTCAAAGTCCACCTGGAGCCTCCCATACACTTGAGTAGATTATTCCTTGTAAAGGAACTACAATTTGTATTCCTGTTTTATGTTACCTATATCTGAAATATCTGTGTAGTAGCTGCTATAATTATTCTGCTGGTTATAGATCTTTTACTCTATATTTATTTTTCATAAAACTAAAGAAGGCTCCAAGAAGACCCAATGGGCATACGTGATTCCTATCAAAATGAGGTTGTGACTAAGATTTATTCAAATTAAATACAGAAATAAAGTCAAGAATGTAATCAAAGACATTTATAGTGGACTGTCAGGTGATAAAGCAACATGTTCACAGAGCCAAACCTCTGTATCAATCTTTTAACTGGTTCATTAGTTTCTCTTGGCATGAGCTAATTTACAAACTTCTAGCTGACCTTGACATTTGTGAAAAGTGAATTCTGACAATACCTTGATTTATAATGGGAAAAACTTATTTGTCAGAGAGCAGATTGAAACAGGGATTCAAATATTGTTGTTTTTACCCCCTTGAACTGGAATTACAGAATAGCACATGCAGTACTATGAAAATGAAATTGTTGTGAATTAAAGGAACATTTCATGTGAAGGATTGAAACGGGTTTCTTTACTCGCAATGACTGCCTAATTCCAAATTACTTCATTATGAAACTTCATGGTGAGACACAGCATTGAATAAGAAGCTCTGAAGATGGATGAATAACTCCTGTACCCTTCCAGAAGTTCTCACATGTATTAATAAAACTATCAACTGTGCCTTGTGCTCACAGCTTACGGAAGTGGTATAATACCAGTTGTTTTCCTTGTCTGGAAGACACTTGCCTGGTATCCAGGGCAGCCTGTGACTGTTACAACTAGACACACTACTCGAGCTTTATTTTCGTCCACAGTGGTAGAAGAAAAACACCAGAAACTATGAACTTGGATTAAACCAGTTTAATCCAGCCTTGTCCACCACAATCTTCATGCGCATCTTCTGCAGACAGTCAGCCGGTAAATCTTCCCAAGAATCAATGCAAGCAGAACTTGTGCTTGACTCTGCACCATATTCATTTTTGCTCTAGATCAACCCTATTTTACAGAATATAGAGTATTACGTAGCCTTGAGCAACGTTCATAACTTCCTTCAGACTTAGGACTGAATGCAGGACAGCCTCCTCAGCCACAAAATTAAGTGACTATTTAAGTGTTTTGCAAAGTTAGGACCTAAATTCTACAGCTGTTCAGTTTCTGCTCACCTCAGTTCATACATGGCCTAACTAACCATCATTTTTTAATCATCTTGTATTAGTTACATTACTTCAATAATATAAAATGATCTTATATTAGTTTCTCATAAATATAAATTGCATTAAAAAGCCAAACCCTTAATTTCAGTTAAGGTTCATAAATTACAGCCTTACACTTCCCCATCTCATCATTTGCAAAAATCCAGGCACTTATGAGCAAGAAAATTAAAAATTAAGAACATAATAAATCATATACTGCCAACTTAATAAACACATTAAGAAGTAGAAAGCACACTTCATCTCAATGTAAAAACCAATTACAATTTCAAGGACAGCTTATGAGTGGAGATGGCACGTGGACTTCCACGTCTGCACTACCTGTCGCTGAGCAGCTGGATTGCTCCATCACAGCCCTCCTGCCTCAAAGAGCTGCCAAGAAAATGCACATAAAGGGAAAGAAGCAAGAGAGGAGAGTGGGGCTGGCTTTCTTTTCTGGCTACAGCATCTCCTGTGGGAGTGTCCTCATATGCCAGCACCCTGACTCAGCTGTAGGAGAGCAGTCTTTGAGTATTTCTGAATATGTAAGGCCAAGTGAGAACCCTTCTCATGGCTGGAGCAGCTCCTGTGGCGCCGTGGCGCGGGGTCCCACCATGTGCCGAGCTGTCTGTCTGCAAAAGAAACGGAGGGGAGAGGCGGTGTGACTGTGGCCCTTGCCCCTGCGCACCCTTCTCATGGCTGGAGCAGCTCCTGTGGCCACGCTGCCCTGGCAGTCCCTCTGGAAGAGCTCAGCCCCGCAGGCGGCTGCCGCTCTGCTCCCAGAGCCGGTTTGGGGGAGGGCTGGTCCCCTGGCAGTCCACTGCGATCCCCAGGAGCACCCCTGGCCTTCCAGGGCATCCTTCTGGGGACCAGCTGGGCCTGGCTTGGGACAGCCCCTGCTGGCTCCTGGCAGAGTCCCCGGCTGGCTCGAGCCAACCTGTCCCGCATGGTCCCTCCCTGCAGAGCGCCGTCCTGCATGTCCCGGGCCTTGTCCCCATGCACTGCTCCCAGGCAGGGCCCCCAGGCCTGGGGCTGCTCCGGTGTCCACGGCGACAAGTGCAGGTGAGGCCCATAGGCCCAGTCACTGGTTGGACTGTGTGGTTGAAAGTCAACACGGGCTGTGGGTAAGGCCCTGGAGGCCAAGGTGCACAGGAATGGGCACCATCTGGAGCTCTTTAGTAGCAGTGTTTAATAGCATATTCTTTTTCAAAACAGCCTTTTTGATACAATGCTGTTTCTCACAGAAAGAGAAAGGGGATTGTCCATGTAAAATGGTAATTAAAAGCATATGTTGCAAGCAAGCTCTGCAACAGTTCCCATGGTTCTGAATAGTACATTGCCACAAAGGGCCTTAAATCAAACTTCATCCATTCTGCTGGAGTGCATACAGCCATAAGTCTGAAACTAATTTACAGCTTTTTTTTTTTTTCAAATGAAGCAACTCCATTGCCTTCACTCTTTGTCAATTACTGCAAGAATTTAATATGTAGGGTTTTTTAAAAAAATCAAATACCATATATCTCAATTAAATGGTATTTGGGACTCTTCCAGGGTCTCCTGTTGGGTGTTATTCAGGAAAGCAATCTTCTTAAGTACTATAACATCAGTCTTTAAGCTCCAGATCCCAGTGGTTGGGTACCCATTCGAGCAGGTGCCAAGACTTGACCTATCTTGGAGGAGCATTGCCAACAGGATCCTGAGACAATCCCTAGGTGTCGGCTGTGCAACTATTTCCAGACCATGTGCAGCTGCCAGGAGTGATATTACTCACCCTCTGTTTTAATTACAGTATTGTATTACCTCACAGTATTTTCTGAGTGCTAAGAGGATCCTGTGGCAGATGGCCAAACATTTCTTCAGTATCCTAAACATGAAATTGATCTGTTTGCCACGGAATACTCTTGCTTCAGGCATAATTCCAGCAAATGTAGTCTCTGTTCTTCTCTTCGGCATTCACATACACTTGTTTTGAAAAGAATCAGAGTTTAGTCTCAAGTTATTATAGTCAGAGTTTTAAACTCAGTAAAAATAAGTGTAACTTTATGAATACAGACACCAGTAAACCTGTATGGAGCATATCACAGAATTTTAGGGGTTGGAAGGAACCTCGAAAGATCCTCTAGTCCAATCCCCCTGCCAAAGCAGGATCACCCAGAGCATGTCACACAGGAATGCATTCAGGTGGGTTTTGAAAGTCTCCAGAGCAGGAGACTCCACACCCTCCCTGGGCAGCCTGTGCCAGGGCTCTGTCACCCTCACAGTGAAAAAGTTTTCCCTAATGTTTTTGTGAAACCTCCTGTGTTCCAGCTTGAATCTGTTGCCCCTTGTCTTATCATTGGACATCACTGAGAAGAGTCTGGCTCTGTCCTCCTGACACTCACCCTTTACATATGCCATGGGAGACTGTGTCAAATGCTTTACTGAAATCCAGATAAACCACGTCCACTGCACTGCCATCATCTTTCCACCTGGTTATGTCCTCATAAAAGGCTATCAGGTTGGTCACACACAACTCCCCCTTGGAAAAACAACATTGACTACCCCTAATATCCCTCTTATCTCTGATATGCCCAGAGACAGCACCGAGCATGAGTTTTTCCATCCCCTTTCCTGGGAGGGAGGGGAAGCTGATCAGTCTGTAGTTATCCGGGTCCTCCTTCCTGCCCTTTTTGAAGAGTGGAGTGACATTTGCTTTCCTACAGCCCTCAGGCACCTCTCTTGTTGCCCACAACTTACCAAAGATGACGGAGAGTGGTCTAGCAATTACTTCTGCCAGCTCCCTCAGCACCCATAGGTGCATCCCATCAGGGCCCATGGATTTATGGATGTTCAGATTGCCACATTAAGAGCTACATAAACATCAGATTGTCCTCAAGTTACCTGAAAGCACCCTAAAACCTGGTGTTGTTTCCAAAACCTTGCTCTGTCATTTTCTAACTCTGCCACAGTCAACTGAATTATTGGTTTACTATGTGACAATCCTACACACAGTATTTCTTGCTTTAGGATCTAGAACAAATTCTAGTGCAGATGGAGCATAAACTATAATAAAGAATATACAAGGAGTCACAAGAAAAACGTGCTCACAAGGTAGTGAAGGGAAGAAAGAGGAACACAGGGCCATGGGCGGCTATGCTCAATGTCCTAGGACACCTGGATGTGAGGGCTTCCCAGGAAGGGCTCTGATCTGATGCTGCCATTCTCCTCACGGCTGTGTCCATGCGGGCACTGCAGGACTCCTGCTGTGCCACGGTGATCCTGGACCAAACACAATGCAGCACCTCAAAGGGGTCATACCAGTTTATATCTACCTCTTGCTGGAGTGGAAGCTCATTTTTAGAGATTATTGGTGGGATTTGTTTAAGCGCTCACTGCAGTATAGCAGACATGCATCTCTTCTACTAGTACACTGCAGCTACTGGATAACCAGCTGAGTAGTGACCACTTATAAAAACACCCTGTGAGTCACAAATCTAAGAACCTGCATGCATTGTGGGGTAAAAGAGTGCTATGAAAGAGGAATGACGGGCTGCTTTGTTTTTGCAGTATTTCTGTTCAGTTCTGGCAAGTATCAGGCACCAAACCAAGGTGGCTCCAGCCTGCAGCCATGCTGGGACCTGCACAGGTGGATTTATAGTAAATACAAAATAGTGGCCCCATATGGATGACTTGCTACTTGCCATAGTTAACTTCTATTACGAAAACGAGGAGACAAAACAAGGGCTTATCCAATGTAAACCTGTGGCTTTCTTCATCTTGGCTCATTCTTTTGTTTCTTGCCCTGTCCCTGCCTCAGTCTGTTCCTGGTGTGGCCCTTTCTCAGCCTTTCTTTTTCACTACAGCTCACCCAAACACCGCTCATCACTCAGCTGGTGTCAGTATCCATCCTACAAGGCTTAAATTGTTAATGAAGCCAACTTCTCCTGAGGGTCTACTTGCAAGCAATGAGCTAAGAGGCCCTGGGAAGTGGCAGTGCTTTCAGGGAAAGGCAGCAGCTTTCAGGAGCTGCTTGTACTTCATGTGGAGCAGATCCAACTTGGAGGAAGAAAAACTAAGATCATCTGGGCCCCAGAGGCACGACAAGGCTAGCGTGGGACATGCTGTGCCTCCTATTCTTCCTGCCACCTCCTCCACTATTTGGTTTTGAGGAAAAAGCATTTTCTAATAGACTATAGCGATACTGCTTTAGTCAAGCTCCTCTGTTCTGGCAGGGAGCCTGCAATTGCACCCCCTTCTCAGGATGCTTTTACCCAGTGCTTCCATGGTTCATGGTGAGGGCAAAACCCCAGCTATCCTCATTTGCGCTGAGCTTCCTGCAACTCATGGGAGCAGCTCTGGGATTGCCCAGGTCCCTGCAGCTCCTGCTTGCCACCGTATTTCTCAGAGAGGAGGGATGAAGCAGCCACATTGGCCAGGGCCCTGCAGTCACTCGGCGCCATGGGCTGCCAGCTCAGCAAAATACCGCTACTCTCCCACGGCCCAAAAAGACTCTCCCAGGGGCAGTTTTCAGCCTCAGAGTCACCATCTGCTAACAGTCCTTGCTGCACCAGTGCACAGATGCACTAACATAACTCTAAAATAAATAAAAATAAAATCCTGTTTGCTTTGTAACTGCTAAACTCACTCATTTTCAGAATTGGCTCCTGTTTTTTTGTAAAATCCAACCAGTGTATGGGCAATGATGGAGAAAGTTCAGCCAAAACCATCTTCAAGATTATCACCAGGCTGAAAAGTCACTGTCCTCAGCTAAAGCATCACTGGGTTCTTATAACCAGCCCTACAATTCTGCCAAATACGGTCAATTAGAACACCAAGGCTCAGTGGAAAAAGGTTTTCCAATCATATTGAATTTGAGACTTTGAAGATTTTCCATATTCTGGGACTGAAGAAGGTCCAAAACTTCTGGGAACTGAAAATGTCAAAAAGCATCTTGCAGCCTGGGACTGATTCATTCAAACTGGAGCCCTGAAAAATTATTGAACATTTTGATTTTGACCTTGAACTTATTCTACTATATAGAAATGCTGTCAGGGAAACATTTTTCTACTTCAAAAGTAAAAATGTTATTATTTCCATTATTTCAAAACAATTATTTTTAATTTAAAAAGCTGTCATGTTCCCACACACAGAGTCTTGACATTTCCTAAATTTCTTTATCATTCAAATATTAATAATCCAAATAGCTCACAAGCTTTATTTTTAGTTTGTGGAGATTAAACATCCTTCACATTAATGGATCTTCTAATGTTTTACTTCAGTTCGTTCATTTTCCTCCCTTAGTGAATAGCAGACTACTCAGAAATCAACACAGCTTGTTAGAAAAAAGACAAAATGCCTATTAAATTATCAAGTGTATTTCTCATCAGAGTGCAGCTATCAGTCTCTGCAAAGAAAAACTATAGCTTAATTGACTTCCTAGCAAAAGCAATGTTTAGACAGATGGTACTGAGAATCATCTGACAGTTACTCTTTAAATTGCCATATTTAAGTGACAGGGACATTTGGGAAACACGAGTCGGCAAGAATGGGCGCTGCCTCTGTTGGATGCAGTGGGAGATGTTTGGCATCACACCCTCCTGGCCCCGCCAAAACCCTTTGAAAGCAGCAAAGCAGCTTGCTGGCGTCACTGGTTTTGTCAGAGACTCTCACAGGGCTCAGCGTCCTGCAGTGTGACATGCAGCTGGGCAAGGAGCAGGGACTGCTGGTTAGGTTGCGAGTGCAGCCAGGCCTTTGCTTAAAAGTGGTTAGTGAAGGTTTAAAAAAAAAAAAAATCCTGAAAAAAATTAGTCTTCTGCTCAGCTGTGTGGAAAAAAATTCTAAGGATGTGATGTGATATGGAGCTGGCAGGCTGTAACCGAGCCAGCTGAGCATCACTGGGCACCTGCATGTCAAGTTCAGAGCAGGGTGCTCAGCAGTTTGGGTACCAGTGCAGGCACCCCAAGGAATCACAGAATCACAAAGGTTGGAAAGGACCTCTCATAGCATCAAGTCTGACCACCAGCACTACCACGACTACTAAACCATGTCCTGAAGTACCACAGCTACACGATTTTTGAACACCTCCAGGGATGGTGACTCCACCACTTCCCTGGGCAGCCTGTTCCAATGCCTCACCACTCTTTCAGTAAAGAAATCATTCCTAATATCCAATCTGAAGTGCTCCCTTGAGGAGCCTGCATCCCCCACCGCCTCCATGCAGAAATAGCCTGAGGTGTTTCCCGGCATGATGATGACTGCTTTACTGCTTGTTCATATGAAAACACATCTGAACACTAAAGATGCTGCAGAGGTAAATTAAGCTTTAAGACAGGATAAATAAAAAAGAAATCCCATTACTGAGCTTTCCAAGTTAAAAAGGCCCATGTATGAATTGAATATCAACACTCTGCTCATTAAGAGACTTTTGTGGAAACAAGGCTCATTTGCTTCAATTCTTTTAAATTTAAGTTTTCATTGTTTTGGTATCTGAATCTTATCTATAAACAAGGATTTGGTGATACATTCAAATTATACAAAGAAACAGAAATTAAAACCAAACCTGAACAATTCTGGGCTTGCGATGTTTGGAAAAGTGCTGATATTGGCGATCATCTCCAGAATTCTTTTTCTATGATAAAAAACAAAATGGAAGATTTTCCTTCAAGTTACAGTTCTCTTAAGAAGCTTTTCAGGGCTGGGTAAATCCCTGCCTATAAATTATTTAGGCTTAGTCTCACTGGGAAACTAAGTGGCAGAATCAATGGAAAGCAGAGAGGAACATGAACATTTTAGGATTGCAGGCCATGGTGCTCTTTTCTTGCTGTATTTCACTACAAAAGTTGCCAGAAGAGCCTATTGAACAGCTAAGCACATTGATTATCGACCGTCTCCCTGCAAAGCAGAGAGAAAATCCTGTAAATGGGATTTTAAGAGCAGTTTGAGCCAGACTGTGACTACTGAAACATTCATCTGTCAGCGTGACCTCTTCAGCAAGTGTCAGGACATGCACCCATACAGCAAAGGAACATAACGAAGAAGTTGGTAGCAGGAGGCAGGTTTATTAAGACAGGAAAACTGTTTGCTGAACCACCCAAGGGCTCTTATGACTTGCCAAGACAAAGCTTTTGGAGTGGCACGGGGAGCAAGGCAGAAAGGACCCTAGAAATTATTCCACAAAACTTCCTTCCTGTAGCTCAAGGCAGGACACTGCCCGACACACTTCACAGCAGCTACTCTAACAAAAGTCTGCTCTAACAAAAGCTGCATGTGGGTGTGCAGTACAAAAGCTTAACTTACCTGAGTTTCCAAGATAAGGGCCCAGGCACAGATTCCTCCTCAGAGTGAATATGCCCTGAGTGTTAGTACCAGGGCAAACGCAAGGCGTCACAGCCAGATCTCGTGAGAAGATAGTGAGCACCACTCGATGTGGGTTGAGGAATGGTGGGGTCCACGTAAGGCTGCCCTCGCTGCAGCAATGGTCCCACCAGGCCCTGCTGTGGTGGAGCAAACAAGAGCAATGCCACATACTCTGCTCTGTGGTGTGGAACGTGCACGGTGGTGGTGAGGCAACGCAAAAGTTGCTTCTCTCTAGGAAGCGCACCTTCCTCTGCCTAGAGTGCAATGAAACATTAGAGGAGGCTAAAAGACTTGCATGGAAGGCTTGTGACACCCTTTTGCTTTCCTAACTTTGCCCTGTCTGCTGGTGATGCTTCCAGACGGTCCATCCATGTCAGTAGTCACATGCCCTTGGATAGAGATTTAAGGGACCTTACATCCAGGCTACTTTCCTCATCCCAAGCCCCAGCAGAAAACATTTGTGAAATAGCACTTTCCTTGAACAGGAGCTCTCCCCATCCGTGACAGCAGTAACAAAACACAGGAGAAGTACCATCTGTTCATCTACACAGGTACCAGGGGTATCAATCCTCACCACAGCAGTTTTAGCCATTAATAAATACATGCTACTCAAGTTTTTCTAAATGTCGGGCATGGGCCTAACCACAGAATTACTATTCCAGCAGGATTTATCGTTATTTATGTTGCACCAATAGCCTGCCTTCAGTAACAGGCATCATAGGCTGACAAAACAGCTTGTATGACATCCTTGAGTCCTGTAACAAATCCGAGGTGCTCAGCTTCCCACTCCTTGCTCTGCACTCAGGGCAACTGAGAGTGTGAGATGTGGTGGAGGTGCTCCTGCCCTGAGCATCACCAGCCCAGAGAGGAGAAAATCCTCTCCAAAAGCTTTCTTGTACGACTTTATGGGCACAGGCTGGGTCTCTCACAGGCGCCTTGCATATCCTCAGCCCTGCAAACACATCCTTTCTCTTTGGCACCACCTTCCTTCTTTAAGCCCAGCACTCCCATTGCAGTGAAGTTGGATTGTTTTCTAGTTTTACAAATGTCAGTAAATGCCACATGGACTATAGCTACTTTGGAGAAGGAAAAAAAAAAACAACCCCAACCTAAACAGTCAGGGATGCTCTCTGCACCCAGAGCTGAATCTGTCTGGAGGCCTTGTTGCAGCCTGGGGCTTCTGCTCACTAATTTTGGACTCCCTGCAGTTGGCTGTAGGACAAGATCTGTTTTAATGGGACTTTTCCTCGCAGCAGTGGTTTGCCCTAAATAGAGATGTGGGATTAATAACCATGCTAAAACCTTGCCTTTTTTCCTGAACCTTGTCTGGAAATCACACACCAGAGCCGGACTTTGGTGTCACAGAGAGCATCAGGTAGGTTAACTGATGTCACCACCAACCACCCTATAGTTTGGGGCAAGTGAGGAGCACTACTGAAAGGACATTTGGGTCCTGGTACCCAAAGCCAGGAGCCAGGGGGCTGGCTGTGCCCTCAGACACTATTTTCCTTGCTTTGCTAACAGATGGTACCTCAGACTCTTGAAATAACATATTGCTGCCTAAATTCAGAATGCTGGCACGAGCTCTTCAGATAAAAAGAAAATACCCCCTTATGGCACTATGCTGTATGTTTTTTAAGGTGCTGCACATTACCAGGGAGAAGGACGGATGTAAGAGGAACAATTTAATTGACGGTATCAGGAATTGCTGAATGGGGCTCTCTTCCACCTGACAGGTGCTGTGCAGGGATGTTTATAGGAGCACACGGTGGCTGAGAGGGGGTATATCCACCCAGCCTGCTCGCTAACGACAGACCCATCGGATCAGTGTGTGGGCTGTTAATAAACCCCACTGGGTGAAACTACTAGGATGTTTATTACAAATAATATTTGACAGGATTAAATTAGCACATAAATGCTCTTATGTTGGTTAATGAGGTCTGAAATATAATCCTATAAATCATCAACAACAGCCATCTGGTGACAGACACATGAAAGGAAGAGCAGGTGATTATAACGCATTCATATCATTGCAGTGACAAGGATTTAAAATAGCAGCATACCTTTACACAGGACACTGCTGGGGTAGATTAGGAAATGATCAGTTACATACCCTGGTTGCAGTTTCCCTTACAAGCAGACATTGTGCTCGGAGGCTGGAGAACAACTCAGGGCTGCTGAAACAATCAAGCCTTCCACCACAGCCAGGTGCAGCGTGATGAGGTCTTGAATGACACTGCTGGATAAGAAAGATCTGGTTATGCTGTCCCTTCCTCCAACAAAGGATAAGAAAGTTGCATCTGCTTTATTAGAATGGTCTAGATTTGGGTTTACAGAGTCAAACAAAAAGGAAAGTCGCCAGCTGCTTTCTAACCCTGACTGGGCAAGCACCAAGGTTAGCATTCTGTAAAGTGCCCTACTTTGGTACCAGTGAAAATAAAGGAAAATCATGACCAGTCTGAAATTGTGGAACAATTATAAGAAATGTTGCATTAATTTGAAATATTTATCATCCAACAGAATTCCTCTTTAGGATTTGGGAGGCAGTCAGGCTTTCCATATGTATATTTATTTTTATCCCAGGTCTATAGTAAAACACAGAAACAGTTCTCTCAGTAGCTGGGCTTGTTTTACAGGCACACAGATCTCATGCTTTAGTTACCAATTCACAGCCCATTTCAGTGTTGAGAACAAGTTCCCAAACTCTGCTTATCTATTGATTTTGTTTATGACCCCCAGTCATCACCTGCGGTCATCTCTGACTGCTTTAGACAGCTCCCTCCCACCTGTCCCTCCTTGCAGGCATTGCAATCTTTTGACAGAGGGTGCTGGGCCATTTCACTTAAACTGTATTTCTTTACCTTAAACTGCTGGACTTGATGATTCTTGAGGTGCCTTCCAACCTGGTATTCTCTGATTCTGTGAAATAAGCATCTTTTGATTTTTTTTCTCACAGAGGAGCAGAGTACTGTTCCTTGTAGACTGGGTTCTGGGAGAGGAGCATATTGCAAACAGTTACTACATGACTAAATACTGTATAAAAATAATAGCCCTAAGTCTTTTCTCACTGCTGTTTGGCCTGTGCTTTAAATTATCCTATGATGGAGTTTTAAAATACACATACATATTTAAGCCTTCTCCTATTTTGCATCCCACTACAATCTGCTGTATAACTCTGGCTTCTACTTCATTTTTAACAGCGCTCATTTGGTTTTCCCACCTATGCAAATGCACTAACACTTCACCTCTCTATCATTTAAATGTTTAAGATCATCCTACGACAGTGTAAGATTTGCTGTGGTGACATTTTTCACAGTTATATTTACCTATTTTTATACTTACTTTAGTCCTTTGGTATCTGAAGTCATGTCATCCTCCCAAACTCTAGGTTGGATGCTGCGAGTACTCCCCTTTGAATCAGCCAGGAACCTTAGCAGAACGTGTGCAAGTTATTTATATTCTCCTAGGAAACAACTGTGCTCTGGAAGTTTGGGATGAAGGAATATCTCATCTGATAAACAATTCTCATTCCTGCCCATAAGAAGAGCTCATAGATGATTGCTTGATTTTAGTGTAAGGTTATATCTTGCTGTCCCCACATTATGAAAACGAAACAACATTTCTGGTCTCTAACAACCAGCAAACTCAGAGTTAGTTCAGAAGAAAACCAAATATAGCCAGGCACGTAAGAGGCTTTGTCTGTACTCTGGGGGTTTTCTGAAGCACACCTTCTTGCACATCGCTCACTGAAATGATTTGTGAATAACTGTTATATTGATCACGACAAAAAAGAGATTCACAACAAGCCAGTATGAGAATGTGGAAATAGACAACATGAGAGCCAAAGCAGAAAGGTTTAGCACCTGGCTTAGCACCAGTACTTGTTAGAAAGAAACTTATAAGCAACCCCGGTAATCCTTAGAGACACTGACTCTTACAGAATCATAGAATTTGTTGGGCTGGAAGGAACCTTTAAAGGCCACCTAGTCCAACCCCCTGCAGTGAGCAGGGACATCTTTAACTCGCTCAGGTTGCTCAGAGCCCATCAAGCCTGACCTTGAATGTCTCCAGGGACGGGGCCTCCACCACCTCTCTGGGCAACCTGTGCCAGTGTTTCAGCACCCTCACAGAGAACTTTTTCCTGGTATCTAATCTAAATCAATCCTGCTCTAGTTTAAAACCATTGCCCCTCATCCTGTTGCTACAGACTCTTGTAAACAGTCCCTCCCCAGCTTTCCTCTAGCCCCATCAGGTACTGCAAGGCCGCTATAAGGTCTCTCCGGAGGTTTCTCGTCTCCAGGCTGAACAACACCAATTCTTATACACCAATGAGCAAGTGAAAGCTGATCAGACTTCTCATGTGAAATGGAATAGAAGAACAAGAAATCTACACATCTAAAGCCACTGCTAAAGAGCAGAACTTCAAGTGGTGGCAGAGCTGCAGAAGACCAGGTACATCAGTTTCTGCTGAACTCTGCTTTTGGTAACAACCTGAGTGCAGAAAGGTAAAGAATCAGCATGGGAAATGTTTGACAGAGAAAGCCTGGGTTCTGACGAGTTCATCTCAAGAAAACATGGCACTCAGACTATTGGAACGTAGAAAGGATCTAGCTTATGATATCAGGACATGTTTAGGCTCCTTGTGGTCAATGCACTCTCCGCAATGGCAGGAAACATCCCTGAAAAATCTGGGCACTAATTCTAAGTATGAAGCAGAGAGCAAAGAACATGATCTAAAGCTACATTTTTTTACGCCTAGATAACAAACTGCCTTCCAACCCAGAAATGACAACAGATTTTGCTCAGCTGCTTGCTCTGCTGATACAACCTCATCACCTCCAACACATAAAATGCAGGGATGGCTTATGCTGCTGCAGTCACTGCCCTTTATAGTGGCAGTAATATACCGTAAGATTAACCTGCAGGCATTCATTGCGAGTGTCTTAACTCAAGTAACCCACGTCTTGTAGTCATTCCATGGAAAAGATTACATTTGCAGAAAGATGCCGGGCCTTAAAGCATTGCCACAACTCACAGTCTGTGACTACAACATACTTCTGAGTCAGCTTTGTCATGGAAAGCAGGCATATCATTCAAAGCAACAGCAGCCTATCTCATTTCTTTATAGAGGTACCTGCAAAAGGAACTTTCCTTGATGTAGGATGAGGGAGGAGAAGAATTCTGCTCAAATCACCGATACTGTGCATGCAGCACAGTTACTGAATGCCAACTGCACTTCTAGCAGAAGTATATCCTGAGTTACTAAACGAAGTGCTGTGATGATCACCCAACTGGTCACGGAGGCAATCCTTGCTGGGCACTGGGACAGCACCCAGGTCCCTCTCCACAGAGACAGCCCCTGGGCATAGGAGGGCACAGCCCCAGTTCTCAGGCCTGGGATGCCACTACTGCAACGGCCATTGTGTTTGTGAGCGATCCCCTATCGGTCGACAAGTGTTTGGGATGTGCTCTGACATCCCTGGTCCTTACAGAGCATTATGAGTCAATTCTTTCTTCTGGCCTTTGTGGGCACCATCTCCTGGAACCGAGTATTGCTGTTTTGCAAAACCCACATCTTTGTTTGATCACCTAACACCAAAAGGGCCTCACGACCACAGCAATTCTCAAAGTGAGATTGACTGCATCTGCTAGAGGTAAAAAAGCAATTACTGATGGCAGAATATTTAAGCTGAATATTCAAAGAGTTTTAGAAGCTTATCAGGGATCTCAGCTCTGTGACTTGTTTTCAAATTTCCTCCGTAAGTCATGTGTCAAAGAAAAGGAGCAGAAATAAACAATGAAAAAGATATTGAAAATATTATTTCAGTCAGCAGTAAAATGGAACAATACAATGGAAGATTAATTTCACCTCGGCGCATGCTGAGTGATGACACAAATACTCATTTCAAAAGATGCAAAAGGCATTGTGCCCCAAAAGATGGAGTGTGATTATGAGCTTAATGGGTTGTTTAACTTGATAAAGTGCCAGTTTCTAAATAGAAACCATGCTTTAAATATTTAATCAAATATTGAAAAATCTCCCATTTTCCCTTGGCTAAAAACAGACAGCAAAAATTTGCATTTTTCTTTAAGCTCTCAAAAAACATTGATATAGAAGTTAAGCAGGAGGAGGAACCTATTTGGGTGCCTTCTAGTTAGAGCGTTGAAATTTCAGTGCAGATCCCAGCTCCTTGTAACACACCTACCAGCTGTGCCTTTTGACTTTCCGATGGCTTACACACACCTACGAGTGGACATGAGGGAGATCTCTCTCATGCATCCCCATCACTCCGAGCACCAAGTGCCAGGGTGGTACCGTGGCCACAGCCCAGCATCCTCTCCCCAGCACACTGCCCTTGCCCAGAGAAAGTGGTGCTGGTCCTCGCGCAAGGCTGGGAACAGGACACACCAAACACACTGTGTCCCACCAGCTGTGCAATAACCCCATCGAGCAGGGACCCTCTGCATCCTATTGCACCTTCTGCTCTGCTGCCCTCTCCCACTTGCTTTAGTCTCTGGCGATATTTCATCCCCTCCTCATTTCTAGCTCCTGGGTAGTCAGAGCATCCCCTGGTTTTCTCTCCTGGGGATCAGACACCCCCAGCCCAGGAGCTTTGCAGTTTACCCTGGCATGAGCAGCCGCCATGCAGTGAGGTGGCTTCCCTCTGTTCACATGCACATAGAAAAACCTACGTATTTCCATCAAAAGATGTTGCAAACACTTAAAAGAACCAGAAGTGAGATGGCAAACAGTTCTCTTTGAATCCAGGCCAAAGCCATGGGCTGCTATTTTGCCACCTTGAAAAGGACAAGGTAAAGCTCAAGAGGAGTGGCAAGGAGGTCTGAGGGCTCCATGGCAGGACCTTGGTACGATGGGGTCACCCGAACCCAGAGGGCTTCCCGCAATGCAAAGGGATCCCCAAGGCGCTGCAGAAGCAGTGTGCTGATGGCACGGGAAAGTTCCCGGTAGCTTGAGCTTTCGTCCCACAAAGACTGGATCACCGACAGTGATGATGTCACTCTGCTATTCGCTGGCAGGCTCTGTCCAAGGACTAGGGTGCTTCACAGCAGCCCAGCTAAAAATCCCAAGAGGCCTTTTCCTTTCCAAATATTCCCCCATGGCCTCTTCAGCTGTCATCTCCCACGGGAGAAAAAAAGCTGCTGTCCTTTTTTTGCCAAGGCCACAGCACTGCCCTTTGCAAGAAGGAAATGCTTGTGTGGCTAGACGTTTTATATCCCAATGACAGATTGCTTCCCGACCGCGGCCAGCCAGTATCCCCAGCAAGTGCCTGCAGCCCCACGGAGCAGGGATAGGAGCAGCCCCTCCAGCAGGCAAGGGGCTCCACAAGGTTTGGCTTTTTGCA
Source organism: Apaloderma vittatum (assembly GCF_000703405.1). Classification (NCBI taxonomy): domain Eukaryota; kingdom Metazoa; phylum Chordata; class Aves; order Trogoniformes; family Trogonidae; genus Apaloderma; species Apaloderma vittatum. Next base: position 25,230 of record NW_009702851.1, read on the forward strand.
GAGTTGGGTCCTTGGCAGCTGGAAACAAATTAACATTCAAGTGAGCCTGTTTGGATAACAGAAAATGCAAAAAACTCGCATGGGAAGTGATCCCTTTTAAAGCAGCATTACAAGCCTGGCAGACGTCCAACTGGCACAGTAGCTCCCAGCAGCAAATACACACCACTTAGCTGGTGATGTGTAAAGGGCACTTCTTAACAATTTCCGCCTTGAAAACTGTCTTGTGAAATCTTCCAGCTTGGGTTGTATTCATACATCACCCGAATCAGCTGCATATCATTCAGTGTAGCTATTAGTCGCAGGCTTTAAATAAATCCAGCATCTGTGTCACCCACCAGCAGTAACACTGTGACACTTCTTTCAGTTTCCTTGTTCTCCCTTCCATTTGGCACAGACAGTTCGTTGATGAAAAGTCATAGATACTTCCCAGAGTGACTGCTTTTGCCCTCTTCATTGTTTTAGTCATCAGAAGCTCCCTGTGTTTGGAGCTAAAATTCCCATCTCTAGATGGTTATCTATAGACACTTTCCCATCTATAGATTAAACTTCCCTAAAAGCTTCCCTTTCCAATCCCATTTTCACTAATGCCCTCACTGAATCAGACTTCACAGTCAACTTCCAGAGATGTGCTGCTCCTTTATATTAACACAGAGTGTCTGAGCCAAGTGATAGTTAGGTCATAGCCCAGCCTGACTTTTCTTGAAGGGATCTGGTGGGACCAGGTCTCTCCTCCACTGAGCTTGATGGGCACAAAGGGAAGAATCCAGATGGCAATTCCTCCCTAAAGCGACTCTGTTGGAGCCCACATCTCCCTTCCCAGGTGCCAGAACACCAGCCATACCTCCCTATGGAGAGAGTAACCAGCCACACTTGGAGTCCTGTGCAGATTTGACTTGCCTCTTGCTAAAGGTCATCACTTTTAATTTGTAGGCGTAGACCTTCTGGCAGCTCTGTTGGGAGGCATACACACACAAAACATGTCAAATGCATCTTTTCCTGTAGGAAGATACAACAGCAAAGCATCAAGCACAGCGTGGCTTCTTCTCTGCCTCCCTGTGGTGACCCCAGCCTCAGCTCTCTAACACCCTTCAAAGACATCGGCATTGCAGTCAGCTCTGGTGGGTAATGCATTTGAATCATTTTGCTGGTGTCATCGCAGGAACAAAGACAGCAGGAGGTGCAGTGCATGGGGCAGCCAAGACCAGGGGACCACGGTAAATCAGCCACGAGGTGTGGCAGGGACAGTCTGCAGCAACCTGCCCCAGCAGAGCAGCCCCGACTGCAGCTGAGCAGGGCAGTTTCAGCCTGACACATTATGCAGCCCATGTCCTTTGCTACCAGCTGAGTCTTGCTCTTTCCCAGCTTTACACTCCCACCGCTTTTTAGGCTTCTTGGGAATTTCACAGATCAAACGCTATCAAAAACCAAGCAACCAATCCAACCTCCAGCAACAGCGTATTTTCTCTGTAAAGAGGTGGTGAAAGGGATTTGGACAAATCCAATATTACTTGATGTCAAAAGGATGTGTAACTCAACAAAAGCACTCTGCCATTTACAAAGGAGTAAGAAAGACCTAATATGTGCCTGGACAGAGAGATCACTCACCTGTACAGGCATTAAGTACGAAGCAGTGAGGGAGAGTATCTCTGGAGACCTCCCATCCCCTGGAGCATACTGACAGAGGGTACCAGCATCATGCAAGAAAGGCTCTTATGGGCCAAGGAACTCAAAACAATAAAACTTTTTTAGGTCAGGTTGTGCTTACTGCACTCACCCGATTGGTATCAGCAAGGTCTGTTGCAGGATATATTCCTGAATGGCATGAGATAGCAAAACAAAGTTTGCCCCTGATGGTTAGGGTTTTTTTGCCACTGTTTGTCTCACTGGGACCTTTTTCACTTCTGATCTCATTACTCCTGTTCTGAAATCCATTATTTTCTTTTGGCTTGCAGCTATCCTGACAATAGCCAATTTACAAGATTAAAAATTAAATGTAAATGAAAAATCTCAAAACTAACAACTAGCAATGTGAACAAAAGAAAAAGTGTAATGAAGTAGCTATATGCAAATAACCAACTTGCACAGGTAGCAGAAATAGAGAAAGAATAATAAGAAAAAAAAAGCAGTAAGAGGAAAAGATACTTTGATAACTTAATTAGGAAAATGGAAAACATTCTGCCTGACACATATTTAGAGCCCAGCTAAACAGGACAGGTTTTGAAACACAAGGACCTTACTGCTGGCATGAGTGAGGCCCGTAAGAAAAACACGCCTCAGGGTCTGACATTGTGAACACAACTACTACAGTAAATCCTCAGTGTTTCATGCCTGCTCTGAGTCACCAAGAGCCAGGTGACGGGAGGGGTGAGCATACCCCAGGCATTACACAGGAGAGCATCCAACCAGCTGAGGACACACAGTCTCCCTGCAGCCTTGCAGCACATCAGGAGGTATTTGATGCTTCCTCCTGCCCAAAGTGTTTCTCAAGTGCTTGATTCTTGCTCCTGCCCAGAGCCACCCACAGGGACAGACTGAGCACAGCTCAGCTCAAGACTGACTTATAGATGGTTTTCTCTCATGACCTAGACAAATCTGTCTCATTCAAAGTCCATTAAAAGCATGCAGTTCTGCACAGCCCTTTGTGGAATTACTCCCCTTAAGCCCTCCTGACCATCTTAGACACCAGAGCTGTGGCTTTTCATACAGTATCATCACTGCATGTCATGCTCACCCCATAAGCAGTTAAGCTGGCAGAGGTCAGACCCCCACAGGACACAAAACCAGCTAATACTGGAGCTTCTGCATGCCACACACAGACCACCCGTGCAGAGCAGCAGAACCCTACTAAGCTTTTACTCTTTCCTTCTGCAAACCCATCTGAAAGGCTGCCTTTCCAGATCAAAATGAACAAAGCATATGCCGATGCCATCAGTGTGGGTATATTTCATTTGCAGGACTCCATTTGCTTTGCTTAAAAACCAAACAAGATAAAATATCAACCAACCTTATTGTGCTTTCCTGATCTAGTCTAATGAGAACATGGTGAGAAAGGTCAGAATCACTTGCTTTTGCAGACATTCAAGCTCAGGAAGAAAGTTGCAGGAGCTGTTTTAGAAGTAGATTCAGAGCACAGAGAAGAGGGGACACACAGTGTGATGGCACTGAGGGGACACCAAGATCTGCTGGCACATGCAGCCAATGTGGAAGCCACTTTGCTGGGCTGGAGGGAGCCTGGGCTCTCAGAGAAGGCTGCTTGCACAGCCTAGTCCCAAGCTGCACCACCTCCTGGAGCTGGATTTTCTCCTGGGAGTGTATTTGAGCTTGTTTAGCTAAGTGCATCAAAAGTGGGAAAAAAAAAAAAGACAAAAGCATCAAGAAATGGAAGACAAAATTAGCTAGGATAAAATCTGTCTGATGAGTAGCATTATAAATGACTAAGAATAATCATAGCCCACCCAAATACTATTTTCAAAGGAAAGTAGCTCAGCTTTGATGCCTTTGGAGTCCAAGGACTTTGGCTTTTTGCTTTAACTCCTTCCATTGTGTTTCATGTGTTCTCAGGGGAAAACACAGGCATCAGAAAAACACCCTTTTTCTTAAGCAGACTGCAGTTAAAGAGATGGCTTCATCTCCCGTGCAGAGATAAGAAGTGCTTTGCTCTTCAAGAGGTTGAAGTAAACAAAAATCAGCAATCAAGGGAAACAAAATGCCCAAAGACCCTTTGCTCACTGTTTGTCAGTCCCAAAAATGTTCTATTAAACACAAAAACAGAAACGAAGCCACAGCTTCAGAATCACAACAGCTGTTGTTCAGGCACACATGTTGCCCTGTCTGGCTCCAAGAGGAAGAAGAGACAAAGCAAGAAGGTATGTTGAAGTGTACTTTTCCCCAGGAAAACAAAAATAAAAGCTCTGTGAGAGACATGTGTGAAACCTGCACCCTGTGGCGCACAGTGGGAAGACTGCTTGCACTCACCACTTCGTTTCTGCTACTCACAATCCTGTGTGGTGATACATCAGGAGCCCCAGGGCTTTGCTTCCTCCTGTGAGGGCTGATGTTCACCTCCATCCCAAGGTGGCCCTGCTCTGCCCAGATCTTGCAGCCCCCTCATGAGCTGTGACCATTGCTCATCCCTTCTGTCCTATCGCCCACAGGGTGGTGGAGGTCTGCTCCTTGTCCTCTGGTATCACTGTGTTCTCCCACACTCCCTAGCAGGAGGTGGCAGGGAGCTGGCAGAGCCAGCTGCAAATCCCCAAGGCCGCTGGCACCACCCTGCCCATAAAATCCTCCAACCCTGTGGAGCGTTCTGCGTTGGACAATGCCCTGCAGCTCTCCCATGAAACACCACCATTAGGCTACAGGCCACAGGGGCAAGATCACAGGGTGATGGCACTCAAGGGCTGACCGGCAGCAGCCCAAGCGAGGAGAAGACAGCCTGTCAGGAAGCACTGGCCGGAGGCCAGGAAATCGCTGGCTACAGCACTAACTTACCAGCAGTAGACAACTTTGCAAACAGCCTGCAAACAAGCTCCTACGTAAATCAAAGAACCCCATCCACAAAGTTCACGGCAGTGAGATGTCATTTCCTAAGCAAGGCAGGGCTGCAGAGAGCAGTGACAGGCAGCGGGATGCAGCGTGCCAGGAGGAGGGCACCTCAGAGACTGCCTGCCACCCCCTCAGCTCCCGGCAGACAGACACCTGTTGCTGAAGTCCAGCATCCATCCATATTTTAGACAGCATTTTCCTTGGTCATATTCTTACTTCCCTCATGGGAACACAGCTCCCAGGTTTGTCCCATCCCCACAAAAGTGCTTGTGCATGTCTAATAAAGCCACGGCTGAAGCCTACAAGGTACTGCACCCAGGAAAGGGGCAGATGGGTACAATCGTCTCACTGCTGTAGCAGAAAGTCTACAAAATAAGCCAAGCTCTTCTTTATCACGCACCAGAAGATCTACCTCTTGTCTCTTCAGACAACTCAGTTTCCATGTTTCTGCAGCAGTCAGGCTTTGATACTTTTTATGATCAAATCATCCTTTAAAAGGATGTATCATGCAGGGTCTTTTTAGATAAGGGGGCTTTCAATAAAAAGCCTGTTTCTAGACCCACAAACAATAATATTATTTGAAATAACTCATCAAAGTCATTAGCAAATGATTCTCAATCAGCATTTGATTTAAAAGAACATAAAAAATTCTACCACCATAATTATCTGCTGTGGTAATTTCACATTTTCTTTCACTAAGTAAATGAAAAATAAAGTGACCACAATCATCTGAGATTTTAAGTGGAATCTTGCAGCCCTCCCACAATTACTCAATTAGATGACACTATAGTTTCCTCTAACTGCCCAGATGACAAAAGGAGGCCCTGGGGTGCAGCGTCATGTGTATTTTATAGGCGAACAGAAAACAGAAGCAGTTATATCTACCACAGGACACAGATACAGCCATTTTAGAAGGAGGCTACAGGACAAGATCTTGTCTTCTCCGGCCTCAGTGAACTCCAGCCAACTGCCGTCAGATCAAAATCAGCGTTTACCTACCAGCTTCACCAGTAACAGACAGTCAGTGCCAGTCCCCCAGGTGGCAGCATACCCCGTGCTGGCGCAGAAACACTGCAGAGCTCCCCAAAACACCTAGAGGAACACAGTCATCCGCTTCTAGCATTAACCTGGGAAAAGGTCAACAAAGCAAGTCTCCTGTTTAGATGTGATGCCTGTGACGTGACCCAGCAGAGGCACAAATCTCCATACAACAAATATATTTTCAGTTATAAGATCCTGGTCCTGAAGGTGCAGAGCCTTCCTTCAGCTGGAGCTGTCTCAACAGCGACATCTCTCTGTAGGGCCCTGTTTGAGAATGTACCACCCACAGAAAAACACCCATCTCACTTTGGTCCATAGGGTATCACTCAAGTTCATAGGCCATCCTTAAAAAATCTCCTGTATGCTTTAATCTGTGGCTTTTCACAGAGCAATCTGCACCTCGACCCTGGTTTTCCTTATTCTGTCCGTGTCCTTCTTCCACCATTCCCATAAGATTCAAACAAAACTCCAGCCACCATCTTCTGCAGATCACCAGAATGATGTGCTTATGCCAGCTAGCGAACTGGGCACGGCACGCCAGAGCCGGGTCCTGGCTTGGTGAGTCCCTGCCTCCGTTGCCCTTGCCATTAAACGTGACCACACTGACCTCATCCAGGAGTGCCACCGTGACCATCAAGGCTGTGCTGCTGCAGCAAGGAGGCCATTAAAACACTCCAGACTTCTGCTCTGTGGTGAAGTCTATAGAAGCCAGTGACCTGGTGCTGTTTGACAGACAGAAGAGTAGACATACAGCATATTGAGGCTATTAGCAAGAGCCAGGCAACAACAAACAGCATCGTGCTATGAAATTAAATTGAAACAGTAAAAATCCCAAATGGGAAAATATGCAGATCAACCTGAACTTTGTTACTTTGCCGAATTTCAACATGTTTAGTGACAGGGATTGCTTTTCAACTGGAAAGTAACAGATTTTTCTATCTGATGTTGCTGAGATCTGGACATAAAAAGCAGTTGTACTGGGAAGCGAAGGTGGAAATGCAATAGATCTTCTAGAGGACATTGCTTCTTTTCATTCAAAGGGATATCTGTTTTAAGGAGAACTGAAGTTTTATTAAAAGTTTTTGCTTCTGTTTGTCAAAAGATGAGAAGAGTGACAACTGCTTGCTGGTTGTTGGCTCGTGCTGAGCGAACCATTTGAATATTATTCTGGTTGATTAAATTTGCATTGCTAATAGTGGAGAAACCATATGCCTTGCACACCTGTAGAATACAACTCCAGGTTTTAAAAGGTTATTAGCACACTATTATGTTCTGGCATGGAAGGATTTTTTCGGAGCAGGGTGAAGAGCTCCCGGGGTGCAGAGGAATGCAGCGGGTCCACCGCCACCACTTCACCAGTCCTCTCAGCATGGCTCACCCTGCAGCTGGCTACACGCATGGTAACAGCAGGGATGGGGAGAAACCTGCCTTTTCCTGGGCAAAATCCCTTGGGCTTTAAGCAGGGAAATGTCTATCAGGGCAGCATTAAGTTTCACTTCCAAAAAACCCAAAAACAACAAAAAAAAGAAGCATGCAAGAGATTTAAATCTTACGTAATGGTTTAAAAAGATAATGGAACAGCTGCTCTCTGGCTTCAGGTGAAGTTTAAATGGCTTGGGTAAAAATGAGGCATTTGTTTTTCCTGTCGTCCAATTAAGAACTTTGTCATCGCCAGCGATTGCTGAAATTATTGCTTTCTCCTTCAGGTTATACTCAAAAAATTAAACAGACTTATACTCCCCTTAAGATTTTGTAGAGGGATTTTATCCTTATTAAAGTGTTAAAAATTAATGCCACTCAGACAAGTCCCTTTGGATTTTACAAACTGCAGCTACTGCCTGTCTCCTCCAGGTATTTCAGTCAACGTTATCTGTAATTAACATTATGTGTCTTAGCCACTGGCTTATTCTCAGACAACTTTCAGCAGTGCTAAATGGGAGCCAGCCCTGCCTGCTGGGAAAACCAGACTCAAATGCCAGGCAGATGTAGTCTTGTCCTGTTTCTAGCATGCAGCTTTATTAGCAGTGAAGCAAACACTACACTGAGAAAATTCAGCATGTATTTAACTTTCCAGGCTAAGGATCACGCTTATAGGGATCAACTCTCAATACTCTCTCCCACCCCTGCGATATCCAGGCTCAGAGACACCATTCGCTGTTTTCATTTAAAAGCTGTTGCCTGGTAAGAGGATGAAGTGTTTAGCTAAGCTAACACTGTATGTGATACAGGTGGGGAACATGCTTGATCTCAGGGTGGAAAATCTCTGCAAGGAAATCCCACAAAAGCCAAGATGCACCATCACCTGGGCAAGCATCACTTCCACCAGTTGCCAACCCCACCATTTCAGAATGACAAGTTTCACTCTCCCCTAAAATTCCAAAGCTTTATTGGGCTAACTGATAAACCTTGAAGGATAGCCAGGCAGAGCTCTTCACAGCAATGCCATTGAAATCACAATAAAGAGACAGAAACTAGTATCTAAGAATAGACAGAAGGAATGATAAGCCTGAGCGTGTTTTTCTCTGATAATCCCAACTCAGCAAAGAGGATCCAGCAGGACAAATGCTGTTTTCACACAAAAACATGAAGGAAATACCTGATATAAAGAGCTCAGGGATGAATCCAGGCAGCAGCATGGAGCAGAGCCAAGCAGTGCCAGGGAGCAAAGGCCAGGCTGACTCTCACCAAGGGGACCAGGAAGGAGCCCTGGGGGCAAAGGGACATGGGGAGGGAGGTGCAGTGGCTGCAGGTGACACCAACATTTGTGAAAAACCAATGCCTAGCTGCAAATACCTAAGGAAAAAGTTGGCACTTGGGATGTTGAAAGACTCAGAAGGAGTTATATTAATGTAAATACTAAACTTGCGCTGCTTCGGTACTCCCCATGCTGCCTGGAGAGGCAGTGTTGGCTGCACCCTCTTCTGACACACCATGCCGGTCCCTTTCCATGTGCATGTTTCTCTCTATTTTAAAAACACGTCTGCCTCAGGACAGCTACTTCTTGTTGTGATGTCTAGAATCGCAGGTTGTCTTACATAAAGGACATTTTTCAGAGGTGGCAAGAATACTGTTACTGCAGTCAGTTTTGTTGAGGTTCAATATCAGTTGCCTTGTTTAACTGCAAAGTCATTTAGATTTTGATAAAACTTGCTGCCAACTTCCCAGTAGTGTCTGAGGTGATAATTGCCATTTAAAAAATATTCTTCAGTGAAAGGTTTATTTGAATTAATTTGTCAAATTATGAGGTGTTTTTAAAACTGACAAAACATTTTGTTTGGGCATTTCCAAAAGAAAAGTATCTGGAATGACTGACAAATAGGGGGAGGCAGTGTTGGGATGAAATCATATTAAAAATTTCAAGTTTTTGACCTAATACAAGACAGAACTCTTAAATCTTCAAAAATATTGGTCGGAGAAGAAACCAGACCACCAAAGGAACAAATGCCTTAAGTGCCCATGCAGGGTTCTCTATAGTATCAGCCACAGTCAAGAAGATGTTATCTACCTGCTTTTTCTAGATTTCAAATCACCTGGCTACCCAAGCACGGGCAAGGTGCCTTCTCCCCTGGCAGTCAGTGTGGCTCCGGAAAAGGGCAGCTCCATGCAGTGCAAGGAAGGCACAGAGCACAGGTTCCTACAGCAGCTTTTTTTCTAAGCTTCCCCAGAGTTTACTCCTTCCCAGGAATAACAATCACCAAGGAAAGCAACAACTGCCACATAATTGCAATATTCTGAAAATAATAAACTTACTTTAGTAAAGGAGCATGTAGCTAACGAACGTACAAGACTAAGACTGAAATGAAGTTCCAAGGTAATGAAAAACATGCAAGGACTTTAAAATAATTCCCTGCAGAACAAGAGAGCCTCTCCCAGGCTCAGCACTGACATCCCACACCTGGGATAGCTCATTGAAAACCACCTTTGCTACCGAGCAATGCCTGAGCTCGGGACAGGAGCATAAAGCTCAGTGGAAGAGGTTGGAGCACTCTTCAAGGTGAGCCAAGGTAACTCAAGTAGCATGAGATGAAGAAGCCATCGGCACAAATACATCCCTTTAGGGAAAACAAGGCAACCCCTCCTCAGCCACACTGTACAGTAAGCTCAAGGACATACGATGTTTCAGCACGCAGATTCTCTGCTCTCTACTCTCTAAATTGAGAAGGACCTTGAATGCTCTGTTTAAATTTAATTTATAGACAAGAAACCCAAAGTTTCTTAAAAGAGCACGTCAATAAATTAGCATCAAATTTTGCTGCCTTGTCAAGGATTAACAGTTCTAATCCACTTCAAACATGAATTGGGAATTAGAAAATAGTGCTGAGATATTAATAACAAGTAGTTCAGCATGTGCCATTAATTTGCTTAAATTTAAAGGGCTGGTAGGAATTTTTATGCAGAGTGGAGAAGGAGCTCAGCAGATAGAAGGAAAATGTCTTAACAGCATAACATACCTAGAGCTTTCTGGCTAAAGCTGTTTTTCTACTGGTTTCTGCATCAGACATTTGCTGGTTGAACCTGTTAGTAGCTGAGGTGTATGACAGGAGTATTTAATTTTCAATCATTTGAGCAAGCAGGACCAACAGCTGTGGACAGAAGTTCACAACTGGGCTCCAGCAGCGGAATGCACCTTTGACTTTCACCTTTAAACCAAAGCATCCCAGCTTGCTCCATTGAGTTTACCAGCAGGCTCCCCAGCTTGACTTGCGAGGATCCTCCTTTTATAACTAGACTGTTAGCTGCAAGGGCTACAAAGCCTGGTGTTCAAGAAGAGAGCATGAATACTAAAAAGGATCTGCATTTTAAATTAGAGGGTGGATCTTAAATGGACATCCTTGCATGACTTGAAAATAATTGCTTGCATCCATGCAATTCACGCAGTTTTGTAGAAATACACATTTAAACCTGGATTGTAAGCACCTGTCTATTCTGCACACATTAATGCTGTTAATGAAGAATGTGTCTGCGTAACATGCTATACACTATGATGCAGTGTAATCCTACACATAGATCAACTTAAAGACAGGAAGATTGGTCCAGGGTTAAGGGACTAGCCTTGGGTTTTGAACACCAAGGCTCACATCTCTCATCTGTAGCTGAACATGCTCACAGATGAGTCTTACAGGCTCCCTGCAAGCCACTTCTCCCACAGTAAAATGGGGTTTCAGAAATGCAATAGCCCAGTCCAGGGGTTGTTAGAAGGGCAAGGAAGATTTGGAAAAAATCAGCTATGAGTGTTGAGGAAAGTAATGAAAAAAGTCTTCATTCCATACGTAAATTATTTTAAAAGGAAACGTTGCCATGGGGCAATATATATACAGGTTTAGGAAATGAATTTTGTCCTAATTTCAGCAGACTTTAGCCTCAGCAGCACAATCACTGTGCCTACAGCTTGCACATTAGACAGCGATCGTCCTAATTTGGGATCTCCACACCAGCCTTTGTGGAAATTCTTAAGACATGGTTGTCTCCCAGCCATGTCAAAGGAATCACTTTTTCCACCCCTTTAAAATCCACATGCAACTTCCAATTAAATTTCAATCTAGTGCTAAAAAAAAAAAACCAAAACCATCCTCCAAAAAGCCCCAAAACAAGCCAGTATGAAAGAGGAACTGTGCTACATGTGCAGGTAACAAAGCCACTAGGAGATTATCTAAGCACATATTTCCCCCATGAGCCACAGTGAGCCAGCTCCTCTCACCCAAGAGCAGTATCCTCCATCATCCTCCTGCCGTGTTGATTCCTGCCTTCCCACCCACAGGTGCTACAGAAGTCCATGCTGAGATTTGTGTAGCAAATGCTGCATTATAGGTCCTCTGAACCAAAAAAAGCACCACACAAATTTGCACCCTGCTGGATCACACAAGGATGAAGCGTGTGCTCACACGTAGCTCCCAGATCTTTTACAAGCCTGGAACCATTTGCAAAATCACTCTCCTAGTGCAATATCATACTCTATTCTTCATATAGCACCTTAAATGTATGCATCTGGACACACGCTAGCTGGGGATAAGCTTTTGGGTCTACATTAATTAACATTTGGTCTGTGGGTAAACAGCAAACAACAAGGGGCCAAGACCCAGAGGTCTGCCTGAATTCTTCTGGTAAATCCTGTATCACCAACGGTTGCTGTTGCCAACCATTCACTTCATCTTTCCATCAGCAACTGCAAAGGCAACTGAAGATGTACTTGAATAATCAGAAGTTGCCCGTTAGACCCTTTGAGAAAGGATCTCAGGGTCATCCCATGTTGAGGGTGTTCACCACCCCTTTACACACTCACACGCTCTCTTTGGATGCGGTACCTGTGCACGTAGGAGCCTCCAGACAAGGTGCTGTGCTTCTGAAAGCAGAACAGGTTGGGAAAAAGGAGGTAAAATACACCACAGGGCTTTTAAACTGAGTGTTAGCACTTCAGGGAGAAAATTAACGTATCTCAAATTGTTTGGAGAATGCCCACAGAGCCTGATCCCTAGCACAGTCACATACATCATCGATTTAATGGCTGTTAATGGGATGGCACCTTCAAAGCTTTACAGTCAGCACAGATGTTTGACCTTTGACAAACCACTTTGATCATTTACACTACTAATGATTTTTAATTCAGAAAATGTCATATGAATTGTTTGAAATGTGCTGTACAATGGGGCACAGTATTGTCAATTGCCTCTCCATAACTTCTGCAAAACAGCTAGCAAAAGTTTGGTCCAGGCATGCAAAAAGGAAATGCAATTAATATAAATTCAGCTAGAAGTTAAGGTTTCTTTTCTCCTCCCCAGATAACAGTAGATGATACTAAGATAAATTGAGACAAGACTGCAGTATTATGGTCATAAATCATAGTTTTTTGACCTAACTTCATTTACAACATGCACCTTATTCCCATGGCCCTTGCCATGACACAGAGAAACAGAGATGCTCCAAAACAAAGAACAAATATCAGAACCAAAGTGAAGAGTGCAGAAACAGTCCTTTTTCTAGACAGAATGTCTTCATGTCCCACATTAACTATACATCTGTATAATCCAGTCTGTCCAAAGTTTTTCAACAGCTCAGTACGTTTTCCCTTTTCAAATGAACTGCTGCCATTTACCTGGAGCAAAATAAGAAGGGTGACAAAAAACAAAGCTAAAGCTAACAGTTTTGGATCAACCAAAACTACTGTACTAAGTGGACTTAATTTGATAAAAAGTTAATTTTTGAGGGTTGCCATTTATGACAAAAAACAAAGCTAAAGCCAACAGCTCTGGATCAACCAAAACTACCCACACTGGTACTAAGTGGACTTAATTCGATAAAAAGTTAATTTTTGAGGGTTGCCATTTGGGCAAGAATAGAAAAAAAATATCAGTGTTTGTAACTCTGGGCAGTTTAGCCACCCATCAGCAAAAATAACCAATTATTTATACGATTTTACTCATAACCTTTGCAATAGAACGTGGCAGAGCAGAGTGCCTCTAGACTGCCCCTTGCTTACAACTTTTCCTGACCCGCGTTTACAGTCCAGAGTGATGTCACAGCTGGAAGGATACCATGGATAGCATGGAAGAACACATGGGATGAGCTCTTAGGTGATAACATTTTACCTGGGTCTCCTGAAGATGTGCCTCTTGGAGCACAACAGAAGTGGGTCACCCTGGGTTTGCTAGAGACACCACAAAGAGATGCAGCTGGCCAGAGAAGCAGGTAAGGAGAGATGCTTAATGCTTCCTCCAAGAAGCAAAAGCTTGTTCCGGACATGCAATTCCATGAGCAAAACATCCCAATCACGCCTCCACAGAGCTGGAAAGCAGAGTGGGAACAGCATCTTTTTTTCATGTCTTAGGGCAGGCAGAATCATCTAGCACAGCACAGTGAAGCTGCCCCTTATAAAGCTGGTAGGAAAGCTCCTGTGACACATCACCTCGATGCAAAGTGAGACAGATGACTGCCTCAGGTGCTCCATCAGTAGCTCTGGATGTTGGTCAGATGAGCTCCCACCACGATATGTGCAGAACTGCTGACTGGTCCCAAAGACCACCAGACGGTTCGGAAAATGCTTTTAAAAGCAGACTAGGTTCCAAATGTTTTTCCAGCAACAAATTGCTCTTTGTTTTCCAGCAATAAATTGCTCCTAAGTAAAATTTTTCTGATAGTTTAAGATTTTTTTTCCTGCTAAAATTAAAGCTATTTTAAAGTATTTCCTATCAACCACTTCATACCAGTTTTGCTAGGATATCTTAGGCTAAGACTAAGGAAATGACAAAAACATCAGGAAATACAGAAAGAAAACAGCTTAGATGGTACTGCTCCCCAGTTTGACCTTATTTTGGAGTAGGTCACAACAAAGAGAAAGGAAATCTTTCAAAATAGAGATGCAGGTTTTAATCACCCCTAATTAAAAAAATAGCTGTAAATGATCTATTTACATGAAACAGCCTGAATGATCAAGCTGGCCACCTCCTCCCTTCCTTTGTGACAAGCTAGATCAGCTTACTGCACTTCCAAGTTGTTGACGTTATCCAACTAGTAATCATGTTGCTGTCTAGGTAGGGAAGATTGATATCTGTGCTGACAGACATGCTGGTGCCTCTTTTCCTTAGGTTTCCAAGGTTATAGTTTGACAGTCAATTAAAAAGTTCTGCCTTCCCTGACAAACTGTTGGGCTCCACTGACTTCCTCCCCACCTTCGCTTCTCATAGAATCACAGAATGGCAAAGGCTGGAAGGGACCTTAGAGATCATCTAATCCAACCTCCCTGTCATGGGCAGGGACGCCTCTCAACTCGATCAGGCTACTCAAGGCTCCATCCAACTTGGCCTTGAACACCTCCAGGGAGGGGGCAGCCACAACATCTCTGGGCAATTTATTCCAAAGTCTTGCCACCCTCGTACTGAAGAATTTCTTCCTAAGGTCCAATCTAAATCTATTCTCCTCCAACTTAAATCCATTTCCCCTTGTCCTATCAGTGGACCTTCTTGTAAAAAGTCCCTCCTCAGCCTTCCTGTAGGTTCCCTTCAGGTATTGGAAGGCAGCTATTAGTCCCCCTGAAGTCTTCTCTTTTCCAGACTGAACACCTTCATGTTCTCCCCTCCATCACAGGGATTTTATTAGCACCCTGTTGCAGCACCCTTTTCTGGATGACTGGCTTCAACCTCTTCCGTGCCACAGAGGGACACCACGGCACCCACAGCTGGGCACCCTCTACATCTCCTACAGAGGTGACCAGAGGAACACAAACTTCACAGCTGCTACACAGCCACGTACCACAAACTCGCTGCCTACACCAACCCTGCCAGAGGCAGAATGACCAAATCTGTACCCCAAGCGCTGCCCTCCGCCCTTCCTGATGGTCACTTCTGCTCATAGAGTTGATTGCCACCGCTGCAGGATCTGAGAGAGCAAACCTGGACAGGGTGGGAGATGTCAGCTGCACATTCCCAGCTTCAACCTTCTACCTGTAGATGGCATGGATATACCTTGCTATCTCAAGCTCTCCACTTGTGCTCGCTTGCTTTATGCGAAGCATTCTAAAGATCAGCACTTTTAAATATGAAGTCCTATCTAGTGGGTGAAATTAACTCTTGTCAGATTATACAGACCACCTGTATAAAATGTTTACTTGAAACATCAATGCTTTTAAGGGCACTGAAAGTAATATTCACATGAGGAACCACTATAGGAACTAATGCACTTTGTTTTGCAATGAAATCTTTATGCAATGAAGATTTCCCAAGGCAAGTGGGGTTGCCAACAGAGTGAAAACCAAAACCCAACAACCCTTCACAGAAACAAACAATCAGGAGGAAACTAAATGACATGCAAACTATACAAAGTACAGAACTACACTTGAGAACTCTACTCACTGAGACATCCCTCAGTAAATATTGCCAGAGACAAGCTGTGGGAGGCTGTTCTTAGGAGAAGCAGCCTATCTGGCTAAATTTGCGACTATGTCTCTGTATCTTTGGGCTGGTTATGCAAAAAGTATTTAAATGCCTCAAAGCTGAGAGCAGCAGTTAGTGAGAATGAGAGGAAGTGACAAAAACCCTAGCAGGTCTGACTAAAACGAGAACGCATTTTGCATTTCCGCAAAAACTTCTGCATTTCTGTAACTCCCAGTAACCATCCTTCCATAATTTTAAAGAGTTAAACACATCTGTAAATCACACCCACAGCATCTTTGTTTAGGTATTCCTGAAAAGTTTATCCTTAATCTTAACTAGGAAATGCTCAGACTTTTCCCCAAAACTCTGCATCTGATTAAAATGAGATATTTACTCAATGCAGAAAGCAAATCTCAGTACAGAACTTGTTTAATACCTTCAGATAAGAACTCTCCAAAAGTAACTATGTGTCTGTAGGAAGCCAAAGGATATCTGTAAAACTCTGCTTGCTGCAATACCTCTTCTATACAGAAAAACAATGAAATTAATTTGGGGCACTCCATTAAGCTGCAGTGCTTGGAAGCTGTTCCTGCAAAGATTTCTCACACGGTACCATTAGCACCTACTTGCAATGCACCAAATTAAGCGTGTAGGCTGGACTGAGGAGAAGTAAAGTCAAAATAATTCATATGTGCAGCTACCTAGGAAACTGCTTAGAAGACAACAGAACTCCTGAACATGCCTTAATACTTCTAACAGCCATTTCAGTAAGACACCAAATTTTTCCACTATACTTAGAGCACCAAACAGATTCAGGTTCCCTCAATTGCTTACATGGACAAGTAACCTTACCTTAGAGAAATGGCTATTTGCTGAGAGCATATTCCTATTTTACCTCTCCCTCTAGCTGACAGCAGCTCTTATATGGTCTGCAATGACTAGCAATTGCACACTCTTTTGGAAACTGCCATGGTTTAACCCCAGCTGGCAACTAAGCACCACGCAACTGTTCGATCTCTCCCGTCTGGTGGGATGGGAAGAGAATCAGTAAAGTAAGAAAACTCATGGGTCGAGATAGACAGTTTAACAGGTAAAGCAAAAACCACACACACAGGCAAAGCAAACCAAGGGATTCGTTCCCGCTTCCCACGGGCAGGCGGGTGTTCAGCCGTCCCCAGGGCAGCAGGGCTCCAGCACGGGCTGCCCTGACTTGGGCAGACCAACGCCGTCCCTCCGACTGTGCTCAGCTCTGTGTGCTGAGCGTGACGGCCCAGGGGCTGGGACATCCCTTGGGTCAGCTGGAGGCAGCTGTCCTGGCTGTGTCCCCTCCCCACGCCTTGTGCACCCCCAGCCCCCTCGCTGGTGGGGTGAGCTGAGGAGCAGGAGAGGCCCCAGCTCTGTGTGAGCCCAGCTCAGCGATAACCAAAACGTCCCTGTTATTAGCACAAATCCAAACCACAGTCCTGTACTACCTACTGTGAAGAAAATTAAATATCCCAGTCAAAACCAGCACAGGAATGAACAAGAAACTGAAATCTGGGCAGACTTTGTGCTGTAGACATACTAAAAGTTAAAAGACTTAAGCTGGAGAAGAAAGAATAACTATTAAGTCATGCATACATTAAGGACAAGGGTTCGCTGTGAAAGAACTGCTCTGTTATTTTCTATTCCTTTTTATGGTTGGGGATGCGGGGGGAAATGGTAGATTAAAAAAAAATGACACAGAGGAAGGGATTTTAATAGTGGCTTCTGTATTTTGAGCTCTGGAAATACACCCATATTGTTCAATGAGTAGGAGAGACACTAACATCCACTCTTCAGTGACTGAGAAGATATCTTGTTCACATTCATCAACAATGCTGATTTACTCTCGGGTAAGAACCATAACGAACTGTGTTTATCTTTTAAGAAGGATAAGATGAAACAACTGGAAATGCAATTAACTTCCTTCTAATGCATAAGAAAATATATAGGCAATTTCCCGAACCGTGCAGAGATACTACATCTATTTAGTACTGTGCACCAAGTTTCAACCTTTTTCAAGATAGAAAGCCACAGGGGGAAATGGAACTGGACACACAACACCCTCTTATGGACCTATGAAACATTCAGGGCTGTGTTTCAGCCAACTAAGATGTTTCAGCTCCAGTCAGAACATTTCAGCACAGTGCCAGAAGCAATGAGTTGATTCCCTTCAGTCTTGTGTACCTGGAATTCATCTCAATTTAACCAAGGCAAATTGGCACTGCCTTATAATTTACTATATTTGAGGGTTCCATAAACACCTCTAGTTTGGGCTATAGGATATAAATTATTAAATGAACACAGAAATGGAGATAAACTTCTCCAAGATATGCCAAGTTCTGAAAAGAGTAATTAAATTGGATCTTAGCTCTGTATTTTGGTGCTTGATTTCTCAACTTTTAATACGAAAATAACTTTTCCCTCCTATATCTATAAATCATACTCATTCTCCAATTCTGTCCCTCATTAAGATAAATAATTACACAAAATTTTGTCCTCTGTATTCATTTAGCTGAGAACTGATTTCTGGCTTCATTTTTAATCTCAGTTGAGCGGTTTTTTCACATCTCCTCCCTCTCCACAACATCACCTATCCTAATATCTTTGTCCAAAGGGGTCGTCTTCATGCTCCATTGCCTTTGGCTTCTTACAACCATCTGAGTTCTATCAGACTGGATATTTTTCTAAGTAAATTTGCTTTTCTAGAGGACACGCTGTAATTCAGCTGAAAATATCCAGTGAAAGTAGTTGCAGGCTTACTGGAGAGACTGGGAAAAAAGTTCTCCAGGTACCTTCACAAGGAACATTGCCAATGGCTTTTGGGTCTTGCAAAGTTTTCACCATGCTCCTGCGTATTTCTCAGCACTGCTGCCAAATTTCATGCACATCTTGCAGCACTCCGGCAAGGTGCTATTATAAGAAAGCCAACAATCTGCTAACTATTCTGAAGGTTGAACACGTACATGGGATGCAGAGGCATCTCCCATCACTTACGTCAAACGTTCATTTTGATACGGATTCAACTGCAACTGGAAACAATGTCTCTTCTGTTCTTTCAGTGCCATCCCAAGGCTCACATTTGCAATACATTTGGGCAAGTTGTCCTATCATTCCCCTAGCAGAACTGAAAAAGTGGGTGTTTTTTTAAATGATGCTATTTTTAGTAAGGTACAGAGAGCCCTTTGGGTTCAGCCATTCCCTGTCGCTGCACATTCTCCACCCTCAGCGCAGTTATATCAAAACAACACAAGTGCTAAGGGCACGGAAGGTCTTGACTACTTGGGGTGAGGCAAGCTGTAACTCATTTGCCTCTCAGGCACATCCAGTTCTCGTGCTTTGCAAAGTTTGTGAAGAGCTTGACCGGTACTGCCCAGGCAGCTATCTAGCAGGGGTCTACAAAAAGGGAGGTTACTCACTCCTGTTGTTTCTTCCACCATGCCCTGGGTTCTTAACACCACAGAGGTGCCCCTCATTATGGTCAAGTCTTATGCCAGAACCTCAGTCTAAGTAGCAGTAATTGTCTCCACAACCATCAACTGAGTCAAGATTTATAAATCTCCAAAACCCAGCTACAGGCTGCTGGGAAGAAGCAACATTGATCTTCAGAATCTTTCGTGGAAAATAAGTGTCAAACTTAGAACACAATCACCCTTATAAAGTCATTAAGCTAGAGTTGCCAGAAAAATAAAAACTTACAAAAACTGGCTAGAGAAGAAAGCTGATGTTGGCATTGATTGCTAATGTCCCAAATCGAGGGACAGCTGTGAAGTCCATGAGCCTCAGAGGATGTCTCTTGCACAAGAGTCTGTAGAATAAAACTTTGCTAAGAGTGTTTTTCACCACATCTGATAATTTCTGGGTGTAATAACAGAATAATTTGGCTGAACAGAGATATTGACAGGCATCAGTTATTATTCCATTTCCCCAACACTCATTAACATCCATTAGCTTTGATTTCTGACAAAGCTTGGGAATGCTATGAGTGGTCCAGAGGGCTGGAAAGTAATAAATAGATAAATAAGCAGATGGCCAAGAAGCTATAATCCTGTATGAACCCCAAGCAAAACCACAGAAAGGCTAATATGATTCAAAAACATGGAAGAATTAAAAGATAACATAACTGAATGCCCCATCAACATAACTCTATTGTGAAATTATCAGCTCTAGCTGATAAAGATTACTGTATTGGTTCAACATGCTTCAGTAAAGTTTTTCACTTAAGTGAGTGACTTTACGATTCCTGGTGTTGCAGGACATTATAGTCTGAAGTCAGCACTACAGATAAATCAATTTAGATCAAAGCTAATTGAAAGGTCATTAACTGATAAATCACAAGAAGCAATTGTAACATCATCCATTATAAACCTGCTCACACTGCAGTTTGAATTCAGGGAAGCCACTCTGGATTTCCACAGAGATAAGGAGACATCACAGGAATGGACACCACCAGTCAGCTGGCAGGTTGCAGTAGCCTTGTTTGGTCCAGGAGCTCCAGGCCAAAGATGCAATTTCACATTAAATCTGAAATGAAGATATGTCTTCATAGCTTGGTACTTGATCCAATCCTTATGTAGAGCAATGGATGCTCATCTGTCCCTCCCAGTTGTGAGGAACTTTCATCAAGCATTATCTGACTGGCTTCTCTTCCTAGAGATGTGTTGGACCAAGTGCTGTACAGACTCTCTCCTTGCCAAGCCAGCTTAGATACCACCTTTCCTTTTGCCTGAAGACATAATGCCCCATTGGTACTGTACCTCTCTAACTGATCATAATCTGTCATATTATGCTCTTCCTGGGTTCTCATAGTCAAAGTACGACTGAATCCTACAAACTCTTGCACCATAATGTCACTTAATGCACATGCTCTCCTCTGTCTCCACTTAACCAAAATTATCATCCAGGTAGTTGCTTCATGTCTGGATCACTGACACTGACTTCCTTCCGGCTTGGAAAAAATGATTTTGCCCTAACACTTCTGCAGAATAGGACTCCATGACAATGCTCTAATGATTAGTTGACCCTTGTACCCCACTATTCCTTATGTTTGGGAGAAGCTCCTCCTACACTTCCATGAAACAAGCACATTGTCCCCCTTCATACCTTTTCTTACAAAAAACACCTTTTCTGCAGGACTACCAAACTTGCAAATCATATTACCATTACCAGCTTTTCCTTCAAGATTTCCTTGTCTACCCCACTTGATTTCACTTCTTTCACTTGAACTAGAAAGTCTAGTTAAAATTAAAAAAAGAAGAAAGCTGCTTTATTCCTGGCATGGCATGGAAGCTCACATCCTTAATCACAGCAGGACAGGGCAATTGTAGGGGTTTTTTGAAAACACTAGGGAACATGTAATCCTGTCTCAGCAGGCAACAAAGATGAGCCATGTAAACACAATCTCTTGGACACCGACTGATGCTCCACACACATCTGTCTAGATGCAGCCTGGCATTTCCCTTATGGTGGCACTCCTGTGTCCCTACCCTCAGCAGACTACCAGCCTTTTCCAAGAGGTCCAGAGTGAGCCTGGTGGCTCTGCAGCTGCCTTCAGATCTAGAAGACAACTTTTTCTTTTCCCTGCGTGGTCCTGGTAGCAAATAAAACTCATTTTATTTACCAACAGCAACCAAAGAGGTAGTATTCAGAACTACTGCTGTGGAACAGAACGAAGTCAGCACACAATTTCAATTACTTGGGTTACACAAACAATTTCCATTACTGCTAAATGGGATTTATGCATCTGCTCTGCTGAGCACATTACTGAAAAATGTGCACCTCCTTCTGACCCCAGTAGGTTTTTTTTCCCCCATATAGCTTTAACAAAACAGAATAAAATGCAAATAAAATGCAAATAAATTGAATGCTGCGTTAATCGCTGTCTTAGCTTTGGGCCATTTGCAATGCCTCTGCCTCTCTGGAGTTACATATTTTACTTTCAATAGATGTCTCTCCCCAGTCCAGTGGTGAAGCAGTTGTCTTCGCTCTGGGTTTATATGCTGCCAGCACTAGCAAGTTCCTCTCATACCTCTTCCTAGCAAAAGCTCCTTGGCTTTGCTAGGCATCTTCAGGACCTTGATCTTTCACTCCTTGAGTTAATACTGCATGGGGAATGCCTTCCCCCAGCCATTTCCCATGTGGAAGACACAGACCTAGAGAAGCACTTATCCCCAAGAGGTCCTGGGAAAGAAAGTCTGCTTAATAACACTCTGCTGTCACTGATGTTTAAAAAGCTCATGATCATATTTTACAGTGCTAAGAAACAGTTAACACTTTAAATGCAACAATGAAAATGAGAATGCCAACACCTCTTTGTCTCTTGGATGATTTCCAGACTAGCTCTGTTATTTAATAAGAAACTCTGACATGGCCACCTGTTCAGCAAAGTCTCTGCAAGCCTCTTGCTAACCTTTGCATTTCATTTTTCTTAAACTGTTTATATACACAGGAGAGCTCAATCCTAGCTGGAGCCTCAGGGCTTCCTGGTAATTTTAATAAAAAGGTCAAACTGAGAAAGGAGTGATTGTGTGTTGAAGTAGGCAGCAAACCTCACAAGAACGGTGCTCCTGCATGGGCTACAACACAAAAAGATGACGTCAAGGATATTCTAGAAACTTTGTTCTTGTTGCTCAGCTTGGTCATGTTTTAACACCAAGGAGTCTGTGGATACTCCAGTGATGGAGTATGATGGAATGTTTGGACTTAGAGTTGGATAAAACAGCTACAGGTGAAATTGCAGGAACAACAGATTTGTTCAAGAATATCCCGAGAGGCTGGACTCTCACATCCCAGCTGCTGAAAGGAAAATGGCTTTTAAAACCAGTCCTCTCTACTTTGGCTTGTGCTTCTCAGACACAGCCCTTTCCTCCTCTCTATCCAGTTTGGTCATCCTAACAGTGACACTTTCAATTTCTTAAAAGCACTCCACTGTTTTCATTTAAATGTCACTTAAATGTCATCTAGATTAAACTTATATCTGCACAAGACAAATATCACTTCACCCTGTACTAAGTCCACTACTGATAGAATCTGCCCCAGATAACACAGATGTAATGTAGATGGTCCTCATGATCCCATCTGAGCTGGTACATCTCAGCAGTCCTGTCTGTCCCACGATCTACCTCTGGCATCTGTCAGAGGACATAGAGACTTTTCCAGTTTCCTCCAAATATTAAGCTAGAGTAACCTGGCCTTAGTTTAACAATTATGGCAAATGAATGCTTAAGTTAATGCTTTAAAGCAGCTGAAAACATAGTGAAGAACCTGGAACAGCTACATGCAAATTTGCACAGCTTAAATACCAGCTCAGTAAATGTGGAGAAGTAGAACAGGATCTGCTTAAGCTCATACTCCAGGTAAAATTCCACTTCCATGGCAGCCAAAAAAGCAAAAAGCCACATCTTTGGCCATGGCATTAAGAGAGGCTTCTCACTCATATCCTGTATGTAAATGTAGTCTTGGGCTCCTTGGAGAATCAATTCATCAGCAAACATTGCAGAGGCTAAAGGAACTCCTTAGCATTCAAGCTCCCTGAGATCTTTTAGTGAATAATTAAGCCCAAAGCTGGACAAAGGGTCACCATAGGTGCCCGAAGCAAAGCCCGAGAAGGTTTGGACTCAAATCCTGCTCTCCTTCAGAAACTTCCAGCCTAGCAGCTTTGCACTGTAGCAGGGCAGACCCTCCCACACAAGGATAGGATAGCTGATACGAGACTGGCTTTGCTCAGTTATCTTCCACTGAGACTTCAGAAACAGTCTGTGGCTCCTGGTAGATCTGTGACTTTTAATACTTTTATCAGTGATCTGGACAAGGGGATCAAGTGCACTCTCATTAAGACTGCAGATGACACAAAGCTGTGTGGAAGTACAGATATGCTTGAGGGTAGGAAGGCTCCACAGATGGATCTGCAGACAGGCTGGATGGATGGGCTGAGGCCAAGTGTCCAAAGTCCACAAGGTCAAGTGCTAGGTCCAACCGCATCCTGGCCTGTATCAGAATGGTCTGGCCAGCAGGAGTAGGGAGGTGATCATTCCCCTGTACTCGGCACTGGTGAGGCTGCACCTCAAACCCTATTTTCAGTTTTGGGCCCCTCACTACAAGGAAGACATTGAGGTGCTGGAGTAGGTCCAAAGAAGGGCAGCAAAGCTGGTGAATAAGTCTTATGAGGAGCAGCTGAGGGAACTGGGGTTGTTTAGCCTGGAGAAAAGGAGGCTAAGAGGAGACCTTATTACTCCCTACAACTACCTGAAAGAAGGCTGCAGTGAGGTGGTGGCTGGTCTCCCAAGTAACAAGTGATAGGACACGAGGAAATGGCCAAATGTTGTGCCAGGGGAGGTTTATATTGGACATTGGGAAAAAAATTTTCACCAAAAGGGTTGTCAAGCATTGGAACAGCCTGCCCAGGGAAGCAGTGAAGTTACCTTCCCAGGAGGTATTTAAAATAGATGTAGATGTGGTGCTCGGGCACATGTTTAGTGGTGGATCTGGCAGTGCTAGATTAACAGTCAGACTTATCTTAAAGAGATCAAAAAGATTCTATGATTCTGTAAGAGAAGATCAGGAGCGAAGTGCATGCAGAAGAAGGACTAAAAAAACCAAGTCTTGTCCCAGCGTTCCCCACACCTGCTGTTTGACACTGACTGTGTCCATTCTACCTCTGCAATTCTATTCCCCATGTGCATGAACTACCTTAAGGCAGAGATAATTCATTCCCATAGTTCTGTACAGATCTTAGCACAGTGACCATAACTGAGACCTGTGGCCTCTGAGGCAATACAGTTACTAATGTGCTATCAAGGAAGAGGATGTACTCAAACCACGTGTTCCAGTACAGGACTAATGCTCTAAAATTCTTAAGTATTCATCCTAGAGCTGCATTAACGGCTGGCATAAAAACAGCCAAGCTAAGGAAACTGTGGCTGAGGAGAGCAAGAGAAAATAAAACTGCCTCTCTGGGGTCTGCCCGAGACTGGACACAACCTGTGCTGACCGCAGTCACGCCTGAGGCCCTGTACACGCATCCCACTGCAGAGGGACTTGGTGTGGGGAACAGCTGGGCAAAACGAAGGACAGGGCAGGAGCCTGGTCCCCAAGATTATCCCCACTGTCATCATGTGGGAGGCAGAACCAAGCCCCAGCATCCTGTATTCACAACCACACCTGCAAAACTGGCAGTGAAAAGGATCCAGATAAGGTCTTTGCACTTGTAGCATGAACAATTCTGTGGTTAAGATAGAAATATCTAATCCTCTTTATTAAAAAAAAAAAAAAAGCTTTCCCAGTAGTCTGGTCACGTCTGAGAAGAGAACCACACTTGCAGACACATCATTCATAGCTATTTCCCGTTTCCTGCCACCAGCTATCAGTCTACCTGAAGGGGCAAAAAGACACCGTACAGACACCAGAGTCAGACGCGATGGTCTGCAGGACCCCCTGCCTCCTTTACAGGCCTCTCTGAGAAAGAAACACTGCTGCATCACACAAGCAAACTCCACACAAGGCAAAGTTTCAGTTTGTGCCTCATTAAGAAAATGTTAGCGATGCTATAAAGCCAAAAGAGCAAACAAGGTCTCTTCATTTGCTATTCTCCACAAGTAAGCAGTGCAAATTCAGAAGTGTGATTTCAACAGGCAGCCTGTCATTCTAGACCAGGAGAGCACAACCACTACTGATCCTTTCAGGACACAGAATAATCAGCATCTGTCTGCCCCTCTCCCTCCAAGACACACAGCGCCTGGCAAGAACACCGCAGGATCACTGAGGACCCTTTCTCCAGGGTAGGGAAGGGAATCACAAAGCAAAGTCTCCAGCTACCACACCCCCAGTTAAGTGTCTTCTAGCGAGATGTGCATATTTAAGAAATCAACAGCATTTCTGTTTCTCATCCAGTGTCGGTGCATGGCAGCTTAACACCTTCAAAAACCTGGAGCTATACTCTGCAGAAGGGGCTCGTGACACTTGGTGTGACCCAACAGACCACCCAGGCCCTCCACAGCGAACATCACCTTCTGATTCTGCACTCTCATCTCTAGACCTGGTCTCAGACAGTTCACGTGTGAGTCCTCTCTACACTCCTACAGCCCTCACAAGAGCATAGCAAGTGCAGGCATCTATCATAATTTTGCAGGGCATGAAGGAGTGTTGGGCTCTTGTTATTAGTTCCAGGCAGGTGTCAGAGATTACTCCTGTGCTCCGAAATAGGTGCTGGGCAGGTGGGCTTCAAAAGACCTTAGTCCTCCACACATTCATGTCCTTTAGGTCAGAGAAATCACTGTGAACTCGGCAAGGAAAAAAAAAATCCTGCTGTCTTCTGACAACTAAATGAGGCATGCTGTAGTGCTGACAGCAAGAATGAACGTAGCTTCTGTGCACCGTGAGATGATAAAACCCTTTATCAGCACAGATTACCAACCGGATTGCTTGCATACAGATTAACGTAACAGCATGAGTCCTCTGAATGACTGCAGAGCAGGGAAAGCAGGAGGGGTGAATTTATTTGCTCAGATGCTGGTGATATTTATCAATCAATCAATCACCAAAGGCATAAGAAGTTAACAAACAAACAAAACCCCAACACATTTCATGAGTTACATTCCAAAAATATCTTTGTATACAGAAAAGAGTTGTGAAAGTTACTCAACTCAAAAAAAGGAGAGCCCCAAGGCTGCATATGAAGCTGGTGCCACATGCCCAGGGTCGCTGAGCCCTGACACCACACCTGAGGTGTCCCCTTCCAGCCTCAGGATTCCCTAACCCACCTCACTCGAGCAGCACGTAGCGATAACGCCAAGACCGGGCCTGACAGAGGAGATGTAACACACAAAGTACATCATTCATCTTCAAGACCCTTGGCAACTTCTTTCCACTTTTAATTCACCACCAAATACAATGAATCAAAAAGAGGCTGTGAAACCTTTCTTATAGCAGGGAAGAAGAAGGAAGAGCCTCTTCATATTTTTAATTAGCACTGCACTGAGTGATGACAACTGATAGTTTATTACCTCTACTTCATGCTCCTGATCCAGCTCCCACCTCGCTGGCTGCGATCGGCCACAGGTGACAAGCTGCGAGCTGCAGCCCCTCACCCCAGGGAGGGGTCCATCCTCCCCAGCCCAGCACCCCCCAGCAATGCTGCTGCCGCTGATGACAGACCACTGCTGCACAGCCACCGCGCTGCCAAGTGGAGCCAGGTCCCAGCTCAGCGACACACTGTGCCTGTAAGGAAAGGCCACCACTGAAAAGGCTCCAGCTGCTTCCAGGGACCTTGCAAGGAGCCAACCCAGGCACTTGGGAGGTTTCTCCTCCTCCAAGAGGCTGCCAGGAACCAGGACCCTACTGCTCAACCAATCCCCCCAATTTAAAGATCTGTCTGATTCGTAAGGTGTTGCTCAGATGCTAGAAAGCAGGTAGGTGCCTGGCTAGGACTCAAGCTGTTTTGGGGTACTGACACCAACTTTTTTTAGCAGCTGGACACACTAGTTTGGCACCCTTGAGTTTCTCCACATTTGAAAACTGGCCTCAGACATGAAAACGTGTCTGTTGACACAAGCTGTGCTAAACTAAGACAGCAACACATTTTCTTTTTAATTTTAATTTTCCTGAGCTTGGCTATCCCTGAAATCTTTCACTAATGAAATTACTTTAGCAAATTTCTCAAGAGACAATAAACATCACAGCCTCATTTGGCATAAGGGAATTCTAGGCTGAATTGACTCTCCTACATTAAAATTGAGATCTACTGCTAAATATTTTGTCTCCCCCAAAGAGCAGACTATAAAACCAATAATAAACACAATGATATATTTACCAAGGAACTAGAGGACAAAGATAATTGAAATGATCCGTTCCTAAATATATTCTAGTGTTGGGAAAACAGAGCTTTCTTCCATTTCTGATGTAAATACTTTTTCCCAGTCCTAGTATCCTTTGGGGACCACTTTAGCACAACAGTGGGAAAAACAAGTACCACCCTGCGAGGGCCAAACCCATGGGTGCTCCTCACCAGCCCTCCATGTGCTTGAGCAGAGGCAGCACCCAAACAGAGGGCCCAGAGCCCACAGGAGTGCCGGCACCAGGCAGGCTCGTCCCAGGGGCTGGGATGCTTTGTACACAGGAGCCAGAACGCTTTGCCCCACCTCCCAGCTGCCTCCCCACTTCCTCCTGTTTGCATTTGGTGTAGACTGCACTAAGCTGCTCTCACCTTTGTTATCCTTCCATGCTTGGAGACCAGAAAATAAAGTGAATTAAACTGGATGTTCATGAGCTCTTGTGGGGTCAGCAGGCACCTCCAAGGTTCCATGAGGTTTCAGTTACGCTGCTGCTTGCACAACCTGTGTTTTGCCCAGTTCGATGCAGATAACTCCTTGTTTCAAGTTTTCTAAACACAAAGAGAGCAATAACAATAAAAAAAATTTACAGCCATCAGCATGAAAACATTCCAGACATCCATTTGATTAATTTTTGTTAATTATGATGGAACTGCAGACAGTATTTGTTTTCTGTCCTGCTACATATACTTTGTGAGGGCCATAAAAGTGACTTTACTTGGAGGAAAAGAAAGTATTATCTATGGGAAGCGTTGCTGTGAAAAGCAAAAAAACAATAACGAAATCTTCCAAAGCCACTTGAAAAGATTTGGGTTCAGGAAAGAGGACATGTTTTTTAAGTAATTGAAGGTAAAAAAAATGAGTAAAGCTACCATAACAGCACCACCTGGACATAATCCAGTCAAGCGGATTTGATCCAGGACGTGGATATAAAATTGTGTGGAAAACTTAAAAGGGAAATTCAGTACTGACTTGCAGTACTTGCAATTACTTTACTGATTAATTTTTTCAATGTTACACACCAAGGACTAGTTAGCACAACTTAATTATGCTGCACCAGTGCGTCCGCATTGATTTGCAGCACAAGTGGGGGTCCCACATCCTTCTGAGAGTATCCAACCATCCGCACTAATTCCTACCAGGGAAGCAGGCCAGGAGACTGGTACCAAACGAAGACAGGAGAAGAGAAAGCAGGAGCAGTAACAGGGCTGTGCCTGAGCATTTGGGCAGATCTTTATTTCCCCTCCTGTCCCAGGAGCCCAGGGGAAACAATAGCATGTCTGAGGGGGGCATCACAGCTCCTCTGATCCTGCTTAGTTGGAGAAGACAGCAAGGGGGCTGCCAAGGGCAAGGTTAAGAGGGCAAAGCTGAGCTTCAGCTGGAAGCCAAGTGCCGAGCCCTGTGCAGTCAGTCAGGCTTTTCTCATTGCCTGCACAGCCCTCAGGATGCCCCTTCCTGGCTGTTGCCCCCAGAGAGCTGATGCTTGGTAGTGATGTAACAGGGAGAGCCAGACCTCTGCTAAGGGGAGCTCTGAGAGGAGAGAAGGGAGAAAGACAGCGAAAGCCTCAGGCATACAGCATGTCTCTTCTAACCCAAGGACAAAACCGCAGCCAGTTTGAGTCTAAGAGATAAGAACTAAAAGGCAATTTAGAAGTAAAGTGTTTTAAAGGAAGAAAAGTAGGGTGGGATGCTGCTTCATGTTGGATGCAGTGATCCTGCACGGCTGGGGCAATGCTGCTGGGATGGTGCACAGACTTTTGCTGGAGTCAGAGCACACAAGACATGGATGATAAAAGGGGAGAATTTTTTTGAAAGGGCTCACACAGACCTGTCACTCTCCTGAGCACTGCCCCATGCTACTGCACGCAGTCAGGTCATGCACTTTCATGACAGCAGAAAAGCTCTTTGATTTCCCAGAGAGTAACAAATTATTCCATGCTAAGAGCAAACTGGTGCCTAACCCAGCATTTGTGCAACATGGCAAAGCATGCTTAGGGTGGGAAGAGAGTCCTCTCCTGGAGTGATAACCCCATGACCTACATATTTGTGATCTACCCTCTAATCATATTTCCTAAACGACACGAACAAACCAAATGGAAGTCAGGATGCATTAAAAGTAAAGCAGGTTCCTGGCAGCTTTCTTGAATTCAGCCTTTTCTCTCTCTTGCTCTAAATTTTTTTCCTTAGAGTAAAAACATGACCCTCAGAAGTATGCATATCCAGTTTAATATGAAAGTGTGTCATTAAAAGCTGTATTTATCTTTGTGAACAATAAACTGACATAGAGATATATGTCTTCTCTTATTTTTTAGGTTTCCAGCCATAAACACTGAGCGTCACCACAGCCGTCCCTGGTTCCTTCCTGCAGTTGCAGGCAGAGGTCAGCCCTCGAGTTCTCCAGGAACCATGTGCTGCTGTTTGCCAGTGTCAGGACCAAGTGGGGCACTTGGAGATTTCACAAGCAGCAAGTGACTCATTAACCCTGGATTGAAGCTTGCATTTTGAGTCTTTGCACACACTGGAGCACTAGAAGCATACCCGCAAAGGCTGCCATAAGCTTCTTGTCTTCTCAGAAAATGCAAATGTACTTGGTCCACAACCTGCGCTGGCAGCAGACAGGGCAGCTCCTGCATGGGGCCACATTTATGTGCTCACACTGTAATTTCATGAATGTCTTAAGCTGACATAAAGCACCACACTTAAAGAGCTGGTTCCCCTCTGCTTCCATCCTTCCCCTGAAAAAAGCAGTACTGAAGGATTGATTTGGATCAAATCTTTTTTTTTCTTTTTTTTTTTTACTGCAGGCTGGTTTTCACACAGACCATTAGTCCAGTCCTGCCCCTCCACAGCCTCACTAACATCCCTGCCAGTGCCGAGGGAACACCGGGGATCACAGGGTAGGAACTAACAACATGGGCAGTGGAGGAGGGATGCTGCAGCAATGACACTGGTTTCGTCTGATCCTGGCTGCCCTTGCTGCTGGAACAGGGGACCCAGCGGTTTGGCCCCACATCCCAGCCTGCGCCTCCACTGCTGCCTTTGCGCCAGCACTAGACTGGCTAAAAAAATAAACGTAAGAACAAAAAGCTTCTCCCTCTCTTTATGTTTTGTCCAACCAAGAGACAGGTGTTTACTCCGAACTACAGTGGTAATGAAAGCACAACAGTAGGCTCAAAAATCAAGAATACAAGACCAACACCAAGTTGGTCTCCTGGCACTAATTGGAGTGAGCGTAACACAGCGTCAGGGTGGAGCATTCCTCAGCCCCTCCGTGCTCACTGCTTGCTGGGTTCTCCCACTTGAACCATTCCATTTCATCATTAATGGATCCATTTCATTTGCTCTTTTTCACACAAAGCCTTGGCCACCAGCACCCTGCAAACAGGGAGCTGGCTCGGGCTTTGGGGCTGAAGCAAGCCGACAGCCCCGGGTATCAGCAAGAGTTGAGTGTTTTTCTTACCAGAGCTCACGCAGGTCAGGGCCCTTCAGCATCACACGGGTTTATCTACACTCTCAGAGAAAACAAAAAAAAGAAATCTGCTAGCTTTGGTCAACAAGTTTGCCAAAGAGCATTAATAAAAATCTTACAATAAAAAAAGCCCTCTAATTCATGCCAGTTTGATGGACACCACAACGTTATCAGCAGAGAGCCACCCTCCAGGCTCACTGCCAGAAGATGTACTCGGGCAGCCTGGGAGTGCTCTGGTAGCACACCCTGCACCCCAAAGGGATGAGGACAACAGTCACACGTTTGTCATGACACAAGAGCCCAGAGACCTTGTAACAGCAAACAAAGAGCAGTCTGAAGATAATCGCTTTGGAAGAACACCGAGGTGGACTTGGTTAATTAGCCATAAAGAAAGCAAATTGATTAAGAAAACCAAAAGAAGTAACAAAGCCATGGCAGCTCACATATCACAGCTGACAACAACAGGGGACAGGAACAAAGTGTGAAAAGCAGTTGTTTCGCTTTATCCTCCAAGTCACATCCTTCCCCCTAAGTAGCTCAAGTCACCCTCCTCCAGTTTCTGCAAAGAAAAACCAGTGTAGGGAGAGATGATGTGTGCAAATACCTGTGTAATTATCTGTTCTGTCTCATGCACTTCACGTGATCACAGCTGCACCATTAAACGGGAAAGTGAGCTCTGCTCACTTGGTGGAGGCGGGGAAACTGCCTCTGCCCCAGCCCTGGCCAGGGAGGAACAGTCATGGGGGAAAGGATAAAATTGCAGCAGCATTAGGAAGAGTAAAGCACTGGTTTAATTTTTCTTATCGGAAAAAAAAGCTTTGCACATTTTTTTGGGTTTGTTCCCAAATAGATCATTTCTGCTCTGAGAAATGTTCCTATAAATTTGACTTTTAGGGTCTGTCTAGACTCAGAAACATTTTTAGCTTGTTTTACAGCCAGTTCTGCCTAAATGATTTCTAAATTGGTTAAAATCATCATATAGATCTCAGATAGTCTAAACTAAGCAGGCAATTTCTTTCCTGCACCAAGTTCAAGGTAACTTTGAAAAGTCCATTAAAGCTAGTGTAACAAAAAAAGTTCAGATTGCCTCTAGTGCTGTTGTGCTCATTTTGGCTGGACAGAGTTAATTTTCTTCATATTAGCCAGTCTGGGGCCATGTTTTGGACTGGTGCTGGAAGCAGCGCTGATAACACGGGGACGTTTTCGTTATCGCTGAGCTGGGCTCACACTGAGCTGGGGCCTCTCCTGCTCCTCAGCCCACCCCACCAGCGAGGGGGCTGGGGGTGCACAAGGCGTGGGGAGGGGACACCGCCGGGACAGCTGCCCCCAGCTGACCCAAGGGATGTCCCAGCCCCTGGGCCGTCACGCTCAGCACACAGAGCTGGGCACGGTCAGAGGGACGGCGTTGGTCTGCCCAAGTCAGGGCGGCCCGTGCTGGAGCCCTGCTGCCCTGGGGACGGCTGAACACCCGCCTGCCCCTGGGAAGCGGGAACGAATCCCTTGGTTTGCTCTGAGTGCACGTGTGGTTTTTGCTTTACTCATTAAACTGTCTTTACCTCCACCCATGAGTTTTCTTACTTTCACTCCTGACTTTCTTCCCATCCCACCAGCAGGGCAGGAGCAGCTGCAAGGTGTTGGTTGCCAACTGGGGTTAAACCACAACAACCCATTAATCATTGTCTGATTCCTTGACTTAGAATGAGTTTGTCTTTCTTGACTTCAAATTTCTTGGCCTTTGCCAGTTTATTTGAGTGTGAAAGAGGAGGGGTACAAGTCTGCTCCACTAACAAATACAATATCAAATTAATATTTACTTTTCTCTGGCTGAACTTAAGGGTTTGTTATTTTTAAGCATTCTACACTTTCCCAGAGCCCCTGTTGTTTTTGCAATTCTAAATCTCAATCCTGGTTCACAGAGTTAGAACAACAGTTGTATTTGTTTTTCTTTTGCCTAAATGGATGTTAAAGTCATTGAAATAAACATATAAGCAATAGCCAGTCAGTAAGCAATGAAGGAAGATCTTGCTGGTTCCAAAAGTCACACAGTACTTCTTCATAATTTTGGGGAAAAAAATGAGAAAAAATTCTCCACGTGAAGTTTGAGAGTTAGAGCTTAAAAGTCTGAAAGTCACAAAGAAAGGCAGAAAAATCAGTATTGAAAACTGGGAAACTACTTGACAGTAAGTTGTTACTCCATATTTTTTAAACCATCCGACAGTCACAGATAAAGTGTTGTTTGTGATGAATATCCCCAGCTCGATGAGGCACTTACAGATCTGCTTTGCAGATCCACACATAGAGCCGCACAGTCTCAGAGCCCCAGATGACCTCAGTGTTTGTACAAACACTTCTCTGAGGTGCGATTACCAGCTTGCTCACAGTAAAAAATGTGTTTGTGTTTTGCTAAATCTGAGGCCTGAGAGCCATGCTCTAGGATATCAGGTTTGGCTACTGTCCACACTGTCACTGTAACAGCACCAGTCCCTGGTGCGACCCAGAAGCACAGACACACACCCTTCTGCAAGACGCCGCCTCTGCTTTGTGATTAGCAGATATCCGAGTTCACCAGAGCTCGAACTAAAAGATCCCATGGAAGAGGGAGATTCTCCAAGCGTTGGGATCTGGGGTGTCAAACCACTGGTGCTCAGACTTCCTGTGAACACTCCAGCACGAACAAGCTGTCCTTTACAGAGTAAAGATCCAGGCAGAAACTCACCAAATGGCTTCAGAGCGTAGCAGGGCTGCTAAAGACACAGCAAAACCCCTTATACAGGCTGCGCTGGCCTGCTCCTTTCATTTCTGCACTTTGATTTAACTCCACGGAGCCTAAAAGAGCATTTTACTGATCTTATCAAATACTAGCTCATCCTAATGCTCCGATACCCTCCGGCCACACCTCACTGAAGATATTTTTGGTACAGTCCTGAC
This sequence comes from Apaloderma vittatum, assembly GCF_000703405.1. Lineage (NCBI taxonomy): Eukaryota > Metazoa > Chordata > Aves > Trogoniformes > Trogonidae > Apaloderma > Apaloderma vittatum. The sequence continues at coordinate 58,922 of NW_009702851.1, forward strand.
CAGTTACTGTTCAAAACAAAGCAATTAATCTGTTGGAAAGAAAAGACACAGGAAGTGAAGTTAAATGTCATCTCCTCAGCTACACAGTTCAGTCCCTTTGTAAGCTGTGTGCTGCCTAAATCCTATCAGGCACCAGAGAACCTGCAACCATATTCAGCCTCAGAACTTAAGTCCACACAAAAACATGTTTCACATCCCCCAAACACAGCAAGTAAAATATTTGTTATTGAACACTGGCTTCCTGACATTTAGAGAGTTACAGTCTCCAGCAAAGAATTGAGACAGAAACTTTATCACACAACACAAAAACATATTCAGCTTTTTACCTGGGCTTTGCAAAAGGCCTGAATTCAGCTTGACTGATCCCTGACTTGTACAAAAGACCTTCAGGTCAAGCTGCTCCACAGTGTAGTAGCCTATTTGCGAGTACGGATCACTGCTTGTGAACTGATGGGACTTTATCTCGCACAACCCTGCAAGATGCTCAGAATTACTGAGCTCAGGGGTGTGACGAAGCCAGACGCGTTTTGTTAAGTTAGCCATGCTATCTTAGGATACAGCCCAGAGAGACACATGTACTTATGCTAGACTGTGAGTTCTCAGTCCCAAAGACACCATCCGAAGCCACAGATAACTTCAGCACTTACAATTCAGCACGAGCTTCTGGAACAACCTTCCCTGCAGCTCAGCACTCAGTGAGCTGAAGCTCTGGGGGAGACAGACTACACGTAGGTTTTGGTACCAACAGCCTGCGATCAAGACTGATATAGCTACTACAAGCTAAGAACTTACAGCAGTTAAATAACTGTAGGGGAGCCCTTTGATTAAGCTCCAGAAGCCCTGCTAGGCATACAGTTAACAAGAAATCTAAGGATGCTGCAAGTTTCTTTTAAGCCTGTTGATATGGACATCACAAGGAATGTAGGACATCACAAGGAATCATCACAGCCTGAGCTTGACCCCAAAATCCTCTAACAAACACTGTGCAGATGTCAATTAAATATCAGACTGCTCTGATGACATCAAAGCTCCCCTGAAAGATGCCACCATCCCCTACTCATGGTCTGAGCACTGGTGGAGAACAGAGACAGAAGAAAGCAACACTCTGCATTCAAAAAAAAAACCCCAAAACAAATCCACACCCCCCAAAACCCCACAGATCCACAGAGCTGGTATGATCTTGGAATGAAATCCTCTCTTTGAAAGGCAGTGAGTCACCTCTTGCTGTTATCAAGAAGGCCCAGAGAACAGCTGCCCATACAATGTGTAATCAAGAGATCCAGTCCTCACCAACCCCTGTCCTTCCAATCAACTTGGGGAGTAGCACTCTGCAACAGGACAAAACTTGTTCTTGCGGCTGATAACACTGATTGATTCAACCCAGCTAGGTTTTTTTCCCTCAATTTCTTCAGTTTTGCTCCTTCTTCTGGGATTTATTGGTACAGCATACACTTGTAAGTGGTAACAAACAATTTTCCATTAAGACATATAGAGGAGGCTGCTGCTCTCTTGTTTTCTACACAATTTGAGGGTTATTCTCCTTTATAAAGAAAATTGAACAGATGATGATATTTGTTTCACATTCAGTTCTTACAAGCCTGCTTTTTTCCCTCCCATAACATCAAACATAATACATACTGCATATCAAGTCCCAGGAGACATCACGTAGGGTCCTGCATGCCCTTATCTGTGATCTGGTTGCGTTTCAGGCCATGTTCAGAACTCTGAGGTGCGAGTGTGGAACACCTCAGCTCAGATGAGGCTTAGGTAATTAAAGTCTCCTCAGCCAGGATCGAGTGGGGAGATCATTGTGGGGAAGCAGATGGCCTAGGAGGACACTTCACACTACTCAAATGCATGAATAAGATTTTCAAAGCTGTTCATTTCAGATAACTCCTCCCCATTGCAATGATGCAGAACTGTGCATTGCAAGGGTTCTTGCCTACCAAATCTTTACAATTATGGAATACTTTTTCTTGGTAATTCAAGATCATTCCTTAAGCCACCTGATAAGTTTCATTTTTACTGTGTTTAAATGTCACAAGCATCTTCCGACACACATCAAATGAACAGCTTCACTACGCTACCCAGGCTGTTAAAGCTCTCCTCTCAAAATACAGTGTGTTTTAGTAGCAGCACAATATGTTTTATTACCATCTAAATATCTCTGATAAGTTTTTTCTTTAACAAAGCAGCTTCAACCTTCTGTTCCAGCTCAGCCAGCCACCTGCATTAATTCATCACGTTGTACAAACAGGGGTGCTGGCTGCAGGGCACAGAAGACGGAGCGTCCCTCCAGGCTTCAACTCTTCCCTGTGTTTTACAGGCGTGTGAAATAGGGTGAACTGTATTTGAGGTCAACCACAGTCATCTTTAAACTACTGCAGAAAGGCAAGAAGGTTGTCAGTCAAGACGAGGTCCACCAGCAAAAACTCCAGCTCCAGAAACTTGCCTCATCGCCAGCGGCAGAAATCTGCTTTGAATAGGATTAATATAAGAGCCAAGGAAAATGGGGAGAAAGACAGCTGAGGCTCTTGGATTACAAAACTCACCTAAAAATCAGTCTTCCCTTTTCCACATTCCTGATTCAAGGCAAAAACCTTGGCAGGTTCACATTGGTGGCATGAATGCAGTATCCCAAGATACCAGGCACCAGATTAGAGGCAGAGCAGATATAAAGTCTGGGCATGCAGGAAGCCTCCTCTGTCTGAAATATCGCTGTTCTTCTAGAGACAAACACAGTCTTTATGCTGTTCGTAAATCTCCACTCCCTTTATTGGGCTCTCTATTTGTGGTCTGTGCTGAGTTTAGCTTCTCATGAGCTGCATCAAATGCTTCCCTATTGACTTCAGCAGATGCGGAAGCAGGTGCCGGGCTGCCCAAAGACTCTATCTCTGAGCTAAGGACTAGCCAGCAGTCCTAACGAAATCACTCCAAAAATTGCAGTCTCAAAACCTAACAGTCTTGTTAATGTTAGAGCATGCACAGTATTTACAGACTCAGATGATACCACTCCAACTCCTGGATTTTAACTTGAAATATAAGTATAATCAATGGTGTAGCTTCAAACATTTGAGTTTTCCAATCCCATTGCCTAAAATGTTAATTTCTAACTTGCATGTTTGCAGTTTCACCTATCTTCATCATTGATTTTGCACCCCAGAACTTAACATCTCAACTTTAAGCAAATGTTATTCTGCATAATTGAAACTGTTTCAGGAACTCACTTTGTTTATTCCTCCCAAAACATCCATTTTCTAGTATGCTTCAATAAAATGGAGCTGCGAACCTTATGGGGGAAGATAAAGATATACCCAGCTCTGCCAGGAAAATCTGTAATGTTTTTACGCCTTGGCAAGATATATCTGTGTCTAGGGCACCCACTACACACCCACAGTATGTCTTTAATTGTTACAGGCCACTTCAAGCTGGTATCTAAAGAGTCTTTAAATGTTCTCGATTAAAAGAGAACTAAATGTTTTCTAAAGACCCAAAGTGCCACAGAATATTTTAGTTCAAATAAAAACAGATTGTGGTGGTTCACTCCAATGTGTCAAAACTACTTACAGTCTTACCTCCCCCTATTAGCTGGTGGAATTCATGAATATTCAATGTTAATAGCTATTATGTTCTAAGCACAGACATATCCAGTCCTTTATAAATTATACATGGACTCTTTGCAGACAGCTGAGAAAGCCAATTAGCCAAGTGGAATTTGCATATCAATTGAGAAGAGAGCATCCCGTGTTCAGCCACCGTACACAAGAAGCATCTTAGATTTACATTCTACATCTGTAGGCTGGTTTTGATTTTTGTAAGTCTTCCCCCGCAGTTATTAATAACTTAAACTAGAGCTTTAACTACTAGTACATTTGGAAGGCAACAAAGATGCAGCCCAGCCCCGTGTCAAGCAGTACAAAGCCCAGGCCACAGGCTGCACCTGCTGTCAGAGCTCAGGAACTTGGTTCTCTGCACCCAGTGGTCCAAGAGGACTCTACAAAGTGAGTCTCTGCAGGAGACACAGAGGAACTCAGCAACATCCAAGCCCCACCTAAAGAGTGACATCATGTTCACAGCAGAGATGGAAAAAACCTGCAGAAAGCACACCAGTCTGAAAGCCAGGTCAGGAGGTTCGGCAGTCAGCAAAGAGATCCATGAAAATACCTGGAACATCCCAACAGTTGAGAGTGGAACCAGCAGTCTCTCCAAGACCAGCCCAGAACTGCCACTGCTGCTTTGCAAAAACAGGTCTGAAGCAGCACCTTTCTCTGGCCTTTTCTTCACATAGTTGCTACTCTTTCTCAGCCCACGTTCATCTGCACTTGTGATTTATCTTACAATGCTGTGATCTCAGGTCTTGTGGTCCCAGCCTACACGTGCCAACTCTTTTTCCACTCTGTCACTCCCCATTTCCCTCTCTGCAAACCCCATCAGTCAGGAGGAGCTGGGACCAGCTCCGAGTTGTACTCACTAACTCAGCATCCAGCTCCTGTAGTTGCTCCATGTGGACTGATATAAGCTATATTTAGGGCATGAAATCCCTGTCTTACCTCTATAAATGCTTTCAATGACTCATCACGGGGAAATTAGCAGCACTACACAACCACAAAAATGGAGAGAAGGATACTTTTGGGAAAACCACCAACGCCCTTTCTCTCCAATGGGAGTTTTAATTGGCACCAGCATTTGTGTTCCTATTGATCCACGCTCCTTTTACACTCAACGCCAGTATTTAAGCATGAGAAGGCGTAGAAACAGTACAGATGAGGTGTGTGACTGTCAAAGCCATATGGGAAATTACTGATCGCTCCTCTCTCTAGTATCAGCCTGTATTTCTTGCAGTTAAGGTTTACACAACTTTAGCAGAGAAGGTATTTGCAGTCAGCTAACAGCACACAGAGTCAGCTGCTACATCTCAGCTGATGGGCAGCAACACACGCTCACACTCTAATACTGTCATGTGGAATACGGCTGGACAAGGGGCTGTTCAAAACGCCATGCCCAGGGCAGCAGGCAGATGTTTACTCAAGCACTGATGCCAGCAGAAGACAGCAATTGTCTACAAGAGATCAGAAGGTCTGGTCCTTGACACCTCACTTGGCATGGATGGATCTGGGGGACAGAATCACAGAACGGCCTAGGCTGGAAGGGACCTTAGAGATCATTTTAATCCAGCCTCCCTGTTGCCAGGGACGCCACCTCTTGACTAGATCAGGCAACACATGGGGACTGAACGGGAATCGAACCCGCGACCTTGGCATTGTTAGTGCCACGCTCAACTGACTGAGCTAACAGGCCCCCTAGAATCTCAGGATCTATCAGCCAGACCAGGAAAAGCCACTTTGCTGGAACACGCAGACCCTTTCTTTGCAGTTCTTAACTAAGCAAAAGCTGCTATTTCAAGGTTTTAATGAGTTTGGTTTCTGTCAAAGAAGAGAATGTGTAAAAATATGGAAATACAAACAAAACAAGCTTGTCAAAACGATGAGTGATTGTATTCATAATTGGAATCAGTTTTGATAGCAAAAAGACAGTTTGCAAGCAAGGAGCCCATTTTGCAGTCCAGTACATATTGCTGTTTTCCAGAAGAACAAAATGCACTGAAACAAAGCTGCAGTGTAAAAGTTGTCTGTCCTGCTCACCCAGTAAATAAAGATGAAATTTCACATGCAGTTTGACTAAATGCCTATTTAAGAATTACAGCTATTACAATATGCTGGATATATAAAAGCACAGTTGTGTCTCCTCTAGGCTGCATTTGCCTCCTTCCCTGCCCTCTCCTAGCCATGGTATGTATCCTCCAAGAAGAGCTGCCAAGCTAGTGCCCTGTCAAGCCCACGTCCTACCTGTGGATCCCAGCGAGGTCTCTGTGTAGCCTGGCTTGACCGTTCCAGCCATAAGGTGCTCCCTCAAAGTCCCACTTCAACTGGGTTCAGGCCTTACAAAGCAAAGACAACATGCTAATATCATTGATTAGTTTCTCCTTCACATCCCAGCAAGACAAAGCAACACTTAGCTGAGCATATCCAGAAAATGGTTAAGATCACCCAACTCTTCCATGGCCCTTGAGATACCCCAGAAAGCCACAGACACAACCAGCTTGTCACAGACCAAGGGCACAACAGTCCCATCACAACTGGTGAGGCAGATGGCTGGTGCCCTACAGACTCTTTCCTTGCAGCTCTGGAAAGCTCTCAGCCTTCCCCTAGGACCCCAGGCAAGAGGTTCACTTTTCTTCAAACATCTTTACACAAGCAGTTTCTCCCTTCCACAGCCTCCTAAGAGTCTGAGAGCTCTTGCAGCTCAAGCAGGGGCTGACTCAACTTGCCATGTTTCAGCACTGCTAATAAATGTTTTTTTAAAAAAATATATAAATCAGGGAAAAAGAGTTTTGTAGAAACTACTCATTGGTTTAAGTTGTTTCTTACAAAAAGAAGAGTTAACCATGACAAACCCAAGTTTCCCTCTGAAACATCAATTAAATGTTCATGTTACAAAAATGGACTGACAGCAGTCTCATTAGTTTTTGTCCATGGTTGATCAGGTGAAGCACGAATCATGACTCTAAAAGTGAGTAAATTCAGTAATATTAATTGTTTTGCATATTATGGACATGAAAATTTGGTTGGAATGGTTGCTTCTGTGTTTTCTGATTATTTTCCCCCCTAAGGTAGGCTGCTGTGAGCACCAGGGCTCTCTGAGCCTGCCATGGTGGGTAACAGCATCCAGTTTAATCCTGTGAATGTTAAACAGTTAGTGCAGAAGCTGCTCAAAGTCACCTGTATTTCTGTCTAGCAGGGTTGAAAGGGAAGAGAAAGCTGGTTTGCCACAGTTAACTTGCGTGCAAAAGGCAAGGGCAGCTATCACTGAATACAGATATTGCTATTACAGCTTCCAGTGGCCCCCACTGCTGAGCCAAGGCAGCTCCCTACCACCAAAATCCTAGCAGTGCCCATGTGAGTGAAGGCAGGAACAGGAGTTGCAGCTGCTCCAGCATTGCCAAGCTGTCCTGAAAGGAACAGACCTGCCAAAGCAAGCAAAGTGTTTCCTCCAAAATAGGAACCCCCGACAAGCTGACATCAGGGAGATAAGGCAGGAGCCTCAGCTGCTGGTCCCAAATGCCACCACACACCGCCAGACAGTTCCTGAGGCAAACAGGACTGGATGTGATCAGTGCATGACAAACTCCCAGTTCTGCTGAAGAGCAATCCTGAACCATGCCAGGAGCACCATGTGAAGGCTACAGCACCTTCAGGCACCCCCAGCTTGGGTGGCTTCAAGGGCAACCCTGAGCTGGTGGTCAGTGAAGGCCCTGGCAGATGGAGGTGGGAAGGCAGATGATGCTGCCCACTGAAAGGGGAGGCTGTTTACTTTCCACCACAGACTTTGCATGGATTTGCTTTCATCAAGAGCACCTCATTTATCTGGAGATGGCTACCAAAGCACTCCTACCCCAGTGCAGCGGCAGATGAGCCACTGTGGGTGGTACTGTGCAGGGCACAGGACTGCTGACAGCAACGTGGTTACACCAGCGTGTGAGCAGCACAGCTGGTAGCAAATGCAGCTGCCCTTGCTCACCCTGGCATGGGAGACAATTACACTCCACACAACCCTGTACCATTAAGCTTATCAACTTAATTTGCAAGACTGGAATCTAATTCAGCAGCTTTACTGCAAGGCTGGTGCCCCACGAATGCTGCTTCCACAACAGGGTGCATGGGGATGACATTGTGTTACTTCTAGCGGATCTATGCATGGCCCCAGATGAGTCAATGCTGGACAAAATGACCCTACACCATGAAAGCTGATGCTCTGCTGAGCCACATGCACATGGTTGCTGTGGTCCACCAGCATAGGACACACTGGCTGCCATGGGGCAAGCAGACAGCGTTGATAAAGAGGATAGAGAGGAATGAAAGTGTTTCTTCCCAAAAACATTCGTTTCCCCCCTCAGGTGCTCAGATCCAACTGCAAGGGAGTGGGCTGGGTCTCAAACACTCACGCTAAAAACTTCAGTGATAAAAGCTCTAGTGTCCTTGAGCATCTAAATACTCCAGAAATATCCAATATTGCTCTGCCATCACCTTTCCACCTACTTTGCCTTGCACAAACAGCTGCAACAACACATAACGTGGGGAGGCACTCCTGTGGGCTATGATCTATGCCTGAAGTCTTCCCTGTAACTCTGGAAAGCAGCTGCTCAGGAGACAGTGGCTGATTCAGCTTTGACAATTACCTCACTAATATCGCTCATAGTAATAAGTGGACACAGACAATTAGCAGCTGGGGAAAAGCTCTGTGGTTTCATACGAATGAATCCTGCAGTAGGAAATACCCTCACAAACAGCTGAGGCAATTTGTGTTTGGGTTTTGTTTCCCAGTGTACAGAAATTGTGAATAAAATACTGCTGTAAATGAGGCTGTTAGAAGAGCTCCCACAGTCCTTTGGTCACGTCAATCATCTGATTGCCTTCAGTGAGAGCATCTCCATGAGCAAGGACTTCTGGCAGGAGTAAAGTTTGAAAGATGAAGCACTTGCACATAATGACAGATTCATGGAATAATATGAATATTTATACATACTGGCATGGGAGCACTAAGCTTCCCATACAATTATTTATGTGCTGCATTCAGGCACACCATTCGTCTTGGCTCCTTTCAATTGAGCAGCTTCGGGGCTCGCAGAGACAGTCAACACGCACTCGACCATGCTTTGCTCCACTTTACATCAACGCTGATCCAAAGCTGCAGCTCCTGCAGAACGATGCTAAGGCAGCGAAGGTAGATTTCATCTCAGTATCATCCCAAGGACCGCAGCAGTACGCTGTCCTCACTGCAAGCTTCACTGCATGGGCCTCGCCCCCTTTGCTTTTGCATGAAGCCAGCGTGTTTTTCCCTGCTGCTGACATCCCTAAAGGACTCGCTGAGGCCCCAGAATCAGAGCTTGAGAGCACTGTACTCTCGACAGGTTTGCCCTTTTGGCAAATGCTCCGTTTTTTGGTGCCAAAGCAACGTTTCCAAGAGAGTGGGGTCAGCTGCAGAGGGGCAAGCTTTCAAGCACTGTAGACCTGGTGGGCCCACTTGGTACAGTGCACTGGAGGGAAAGAAAATATTTTGCTTTTGCTACTTCTCTTAGTCAACACTGGCAGCAGTAATGAATCCGCAAAATCCAGTGTGAAAGAGCGGAATACAAATGTTGCTGGGAAAACCTACGAGACACCTCATGGGAGAGATATGAGCACAGAAAAGGTGTGAATCTCCTACTCCACGAAAATCAGCCTGGAAGAGTCATCCACCATGCTGAGGTAAGAAACCTTACAGACATACTTATGGTATTTACCAGTTGTTGTTTTTTTTCCTACCTGGAATATTTTTCTTTATAAAACAGAAATCCGCAGACAAATATTCCTCCTAAGCTCCTGGTATGAGTGACAGCCCAGAGACTCATCTGTCAGAGCTGAACTGCAAACTCCTAAGCCCAGCATGCTAGGAAAAAGTACTCCCAGGGCAAACTGCTTTCTAGCAGCATTTACCTCCCTCCCTTTTCTCCCTTTTTTTCTTCTTTTTTACATAAAAACAAATAGTACTGCACGCACAGACTGCCAGCAGCAGCAGTGTAAGAGACTTGGGCAGGAAATTCACATCCTGCCCTCCTTGTGTAACACCTTCCTGATCACTCCTGCCTTCTGGCACAATCAATTGTAGCCACACTGCTGCTCCTCTAGCGAGGAGTAAAATGGTGATGATAATGATGATGGAGTAATAGAAACATTCATCCCATGCACATCAGTAATCTGAACTCCTTCATGTGCTCTGAAGGCATTAGGATGGATGTGCTCTGAATCCAGAGATTCAGATCAGACTACGGAATAGCTGTGCCAACCATTCTGACCATAACCCTCAAAAGTTAAAGCATCAAGGGCTTCAAAATCAGTGCCTTGTGAAAAACATTTTTCACAGGCTCTCTCATTCTTGAAAACTTGCAAGATGGGCTGCATCAGTAACAAGGAGACATCTGGACCTCTGCACAGGGCAATTGAGATACATTACGTAGGGCAACACTATGACCTCCCTTGGACCAGGGGATTTCAGATGAGGCCTTCCGGACATTTCCCAGGTCCGCGTATGGCTGGGCTCAGTGTGCCAGCTCAGGAACTGACCAGTTTGCCATTCCTTGAAGCAAAACAAGCCCAGGCTCAGCCACCTTCAGTGCCAGACACCGAACAGTGGTTTGAGAGCACAAACAGCTCTGCAGTGAGACTCACCACTAAAGATTCTCTGAAGGATCACTGGCTACCTCCATGAAGGCTCAACCTAGACGCCAGCGGGCAGAGGGCTGTGTGGCTGCCCAGCTGGCCTTGGGGAAGGCAGACAGTGAGGGGACACACTGAGCAACCACCAACACGAGAGCTCCATGACCTGGAGACGCTGGTTCCTCTTGGGGACAGCTGGATGGGGCATGCTGGTGTAGTGACAGCCCTCTCTCTTGGCAGAGGTGTCATCCTCTGGAGTCAGAGGCCATGGTGATGGGTGTCCTGAACAAGTCCTTTGATGTCCTGGTGCTGAAGTTTGGAGTACAGAAGCGCATCTACTGTAATGTAAGTACCTCACCAGCATGAGAGAGTGCCAACACTGCCTCACCAGAAAGGGATCTGGGGCTGTTTAACCTGGAGAAGACTGAGGGGGAACTTTATCACTCTGAGCAGTTACCTGAAAGGAGGTTGTAGCAAGGCGGGGGGGGCGGATGGTCTGTTCTCCCTAGTGACGAGTGATAGGACAAGGGGAAATGGCCTTAAGTTGCACCAGAGGAGCTTCAGGTTGGACATTAGGAAGAATTTCTTTACTGAAAGGGTTGCCAGGCACTGGAACAGCCTGCCCAGGGAGGTGGCTGAATCACCATTCCTGGAGGCGTTTAAGAGATGGGATGTTGTGCCGAGGGACATGGTTTAGTGGTGTTGGTAGGGCTAGGACAAAGGTTGGACTCAGTGATCTTGAAGGTCTCTTCCAACTGAAACTGTTCTATGATTCTATGTGTAACCCTGCACTCATCAACATCCAAGAAGCCAACTGTAGCAGGCAGAGCAGGTTTTCCTACCAGAGGGTGATCTGAACACTGTCACCATGGGCAAGCCAGGCCTGTGGGGTCACTGATGTCCCACAAGCGTAATTTATCACCAGCTCTCACGGTAATCATTGTCATGATACAGCATGACACCCTGAGCCCTGCAAATCAAATGCACGCACACACACACAGTCGTCTCTCTAAGTCATACATGCCCCAAAAAACCCCACAAAGCTTTCATGAGCATTTAAGCGTCAAACTTCCCTGTGCAAAGCTCATTTAAGTCACACAACTCAGACACATTGGGGTGGGTTTTTTTTTTTCTCCCTCTTTGTGCTGCACATACCAAACTCAGATGCCAAACCAGAAGCAATTAGCAGTGTGCTCAGCAGCATCCTCTCCTGACAGATCAAATGCATCAGCACAAATGTCTCTATGGACACTGCACAATTTGCTGAAATACACAGTGAAAGTTGGTCTGTGTGGCCAGCTAGGCCTGGCTCTCAAAACACAGCATTTAACTAAGAAAAGAAAATTTAAAAAAGACTGAAATCAGCCTAAAAAGCCATCCAACAAAACTTGTGCTGCATGGTACAGTCTGGAATAGAGCCCCAACATCCCTCGCATGCATTGCTTTCTGGTCCATACTAAGCCTCAGTTTATTGCCTTTCTCTTCTCACAAGGGGAGAAGATTTACGCAAGACCCAGCCAGGCCTGTGTCAAATCCAAAGGCATTAAGCATACGGAGAGGTGCTTTACCTATCACAATGCAAATTATATCAGCCCTAAGCTATAAAAAAAAGCTCATTTCAAACCACAGTAATTTAACAGAGTGATTCCAAGGAGAACTAGTGGCTGTATTTGTTTTCTTTCTGATATTGCAATAGCAAACCATGCATGAAGTTTATTAAGCCATACTAATTGTCTTTCTGTTCTAGTACATTTTAGCCATATGGAGAACCTGGCTGGCACTCAAAAGACAAAATTGTTATTTGGGGAAAAATATCCTGAAAAGATTCAAGTGCTTAAAATGTTAATTTCTTAAATAATGGGAATAACACATAATCAAAATGTCAGCCTGAATGTGGTATGACATGTTGGAATCTATCAGAGGAAGGTAATTTGCAAACCCTGAGGAGATACACATAGGAAAACAGCTGAGTTCATGTAAAAACATTTGCTGTTAACCTGAAGAGTTTGTGCTCACGGGGGAGAGCAGATGACTGTGCAGCCACCCAGAAGCACATACTAGTACCAGAGCAGTCAGGTCTTGAAGTTAAAGAGAAGAAATCAGGGTCACGCTCAGATCTCCAAGTCTACTTTTCATCATGACCATGGGAGAAGACGCAGAAAGCACACAGGTCATCCAGGGCTTGGGCACCAAATGGGAGAGAAAGAGATTCAAAGGGAAGAAAGTGATGCTGTGGTTACTGACACCATGTCCATGAATCATCCATTCAAATAGTTTACATGCAGAAACAAAAGCCTGGAAAAAGCCTTCTCAGCATAGAGACCCCCTAAATATTATGTGCAAGTGATTTCTCAGGTGGGAAAGAAAAAAAAAAAAAAAAAAAAAAAAAAAATCTATTTCAGCATGTAAATTCTCATTCAGCTACTATTCACAAGGGAAATCTCAGCAAAGGTAGAAAACTTAATAAAGTTCATCCCTATAAATTATTTGTGTTAAATTTTCCAGACCCCTTCAGCTGTATCAATACACAAGATGATTTCATAGAATCAATAATAGAATCATGGAATTGTCAGGGTTGGAAG